>NC_142609.1:31433505-31652411 GCF_041222555.1 Hakea prostrata | reverse complement strand
TAATGAATTAGTTTTTCCAACATGAGTGGTAGAATAAATGTTTGAAAAGAGATTGATTGTATGCATTATACTTATTCATTAGATCCTCGGACTGTTCATCGTGAACTTGAAGTTCAAGGATAATGGATTAAATATTATGAATCAACCCACAGATTTGTCCGACCTGGCTAAGAGTTACTAAATCTCTATTTCAGCTGTAAATGCTCCAACAAAAATTGATGTCCCAGCCAGACAATCTATCAGCAAATGAAATTAAACCACGCTTAAAACGCGGAAGATCAATCGGTTCCAAGAATAAAATCTTAGAAAAAGAAAGGAGCAAATGATCAAGATGATCATAAAATAGAGACAACTGATTATGAAAATTCTGAAGACATAACTTTCTATGGAAACCCCTAAGAGGTTCAGCTACATGATAAAATAATGTAGAGATCTCGACTAGTTATGCCATTGCAGTAAAATGATGGAACCGAAAATATAAAGTTGTCGACAACATTTTTGCATATTATGTTATTGTTGAAATAAGGTACTAAGACGAAGATCTTGAACATAAATTTGTTGATGACTATAAATCAATAAATATTGCCAAAATGTAGAGACGCAATTCAATGAAAATAAAAGTTTTTGGATCTGTAGCCCAACATCTGAAGGTATAAAGTCATTGAGGTAGCAACTGAGTTTTCTCCAGAAAAATGAAATGAGAAAAAGAATGAAATCCTCGATATATAAAGCATGAATTAGTGGTACAAGAATTTTCGCAGATGCCCTGGCATTGATTACATAGGAAACATGTTCTTCTTGTGGTAGATGCAATCATCTTCGAGACATTTTATTAATCATGGCAAGATATGAAATTTTGACATGCGCCTAATGGATATTATTACAACTTATTTATATGGTTCACTCGAGTGTGAAATATATCATGTAAAATCCTCAAGGATTCAAAATGATCAAGCATATAAAAATTCCTAGGAAGTTTGTCTCAACAAAGGCTAAAAAGATTATCAAGGCACATATGATATAATCTCCTCTAGTGGATATTTACTAAAGGAAAATATAAAAATGATCCAATTTATTATTGTGCCTTTATTAAAGGATATGGATCTAATTTTAGTAAGTACATATGATGATGATTTAAATATCATCGAAACTCCTGAAGAGTTTCCAAAAGCAGTAGATTACTTGAAGAAAGTTGAAATGAAAATCTTGAAAAGACAATGTTTTTTCTTGACTTGTAAATTGAGCATTTGACGAATAAAATATTCTTTCATTAATCAACTTATATAGAAAATATTTTGAAGAGATTTTATCTAGAAAAAAGTACATTCATTGAGTACCCAAATGGTCGTGAGATCGCTCAATATAAAGAAAGATTCATTTCGACCCCAAGAAAATAGTGGAAAATTTCTTAGTCATAAAGTACCATACTTAGTGCAATTAGGGCATTAATGTATTTTGCTAATAGTATAAGACCAGATATAGCATTTTCTATAAGTGTATTAGCAAGATTTATCTCTTCTCCAATATGAAGATACTGAAATGTTATATTTCAGTATATTCGAGAAATTATTGATATGATATTATTTTATGAATGTAGGCATCAACTTACTTGTTATGTAGATGCAAGATTTTTATCTGATCTATATACAACTAGATCTCAAACATACTATTTATTCACAAGTGAATGCTAGCTATTTTATATTTGGTTTAGATCAATGATACAACACATTCAAGAAGCCTACAACCTTCTATTAGAAGAAGATGCTTGAACAATATTATATGAAGATTATGATGCATGCATAACTTAATTGAAGCGAAGATACATCAAAGGAGATAGAACGATACATATTTCACATAAATTATTCTTCATTCATGGTCTTCAATGAAATGGTGAAATCGATGTTCAACAAACTCGTTCAAGTGGTAAGTTGACAGATTTATCTATTGAGAAGTTGCATACTTCAAATATTGAGAAGCTAGTATATGATATTAGAATGTATGCATTCAAAGATACTCAATGATATTATCATCAGGGGTAGTATAATATGTGCTGTTATCTTTTTCCCTTAACCAAGGTTTTGTCCCACTGGGTTTTCCTGGTAAGGTTTTTAATGAGGCAGCTACCAATACGTATTATTTAGATATGTATATTCTTTTTCCTTTACTAAGATTTTTTCCCATAGGGTTTTTCTTAGTAGGGTTTTAACGAGGTACATTATCTATTGATGGACATCCAAGGGGGAGTGTTATAAATAATATTAATTGTGGATATCCATCACCCCCAATAGACAATACTTCCAATTGAAGATCTCAACCACCTCAGCATACAATCTTGGTGATTCATATTCCCATCTTAATTGAATATTACAGTGATCTCAACACACAATATTGGCAGTCAATATTTCCATTCTATGCACCTTCTATCTTGGGTGGCAATCTATCTTTCCATATCAAGAATATCTTATTGTTTGTAAGAATCATATATTGTATATCTTTGTGGACTCTGATATTTCCATGTCAGAGTAGATGTTCCTTCTACTATAAATATGTAATGCACTCAAATGAATGGACTAGTTCTGATTGAACTCATCTTGTCTTTCTTCTTTGTATTCAATATCTTTTTTGATTAGAAAAAACTTTTAAAATGGAAAAGTTTGGAATGATTTTATTCAACTTCTTTTCCTAAGTTGTGATTTATAATTTCCATTATCTTTTGGTTTCATTTTCAAATTGGATTTTACAAATTTTATAAATTCAAAATATCATTTATGATGTTTACAAAGAAGAAAGCTTAGATGAACTTCTTCACTTTTTTTTTTTTTTTGCTTTCCTAATTCTTATCTTTTGATTTATAGTTTATTTGAAATTAATTGGAAAATTTCTATTTTCTATTTTATAAATTATAGAAAAAAATAAAAATATCAAAGAATACCAACAATTTGTGTGAAAAGAATAAAATGATAAAAAAAATTAATACAAAAAATATCATTTTAATAAAAATAAAGGGAAAAGTGATCAAGAAAAAGATTTGCCATGAAAAAAGAGTACATGCTTTTGTATAATAGTATGATATATACACACACATATACCTAAACCTAAAGTTTAAAACTTGAACTCAATCCCTTCATCTTAAAAATTAAATCTAACTATGAATTTTAAACCTAAACATATTGCACAATGAAGCAATTTCTAAAAATTAAATCTAACTCTTGGTATACTTCAATCCCTATTATACTTTAGTCCCTATTGCAAAATAGCATCACATGGAGCAATTTCTCTTTAATATTCAAACTGTCCAGATTTGTTTACATATTATACACCCTCACGAAAAACTCCATAATTCCTTCATTTAATGTTGGAATCACAATCCAAAAAGTGTGTCAGAAAGAAGACCTCATTAACTACATTTTTCTAGTTGAAGTTTAACCCAGAAAAAATTGCATGGCCATTTAAAAGTTCATTCAAGATAATCTTTATGCAATGACTTATAAAATCCACCATACTAATGAACTTTTGCTTCACCCAAGACTCTCAAATATTCTCAAAAGCACTCAATGCCACATGGCACAATCCTATGAGAGAATTGTAGGGAATTGTAAGGAAAACAATTACAGAGGATGTGGATCCGACGAAATGGGTGGGGGGGGGGGGAGAGGGGCAGAAAAACTGATTTATTGAGTAACTAAGGCTGCAAAGTTAACATTAGTGAGCTAAGGTGTAGGAAGTGGGCCAACAATTGGATCCTATAGCAACTTGGGCTTCCTGGCTAAAACACCTGTGAGAGTGTCATGGGTCCTAGTAACAAAGAAAAACTTGCATTCTTTAAGGTAAGAAGACGAACGTAAATACCCCTGAAGATAGTGACAAACTGACAATTCACGCCGGAGGATTTGCTATATCATTTGCTGAGGGTTGTTGCAGGGCCTACAGTCCACACAACTAGATAGTGCGTTTTTGCCCAAAACTAAAATACTGAAGTCTAAAGAAAAAAAGAAAAAAAAAGAGTTTTTAATATGTCGGTTTTCCAGATCAACCAATTTTATTTCTGATTCTGTTGAACCGGAACGGAACTCGGTCTGCTATCATATATAAGTTCCAGTTTTCAAATCATCACAAAATGCTCGAGTTGTTTCATTCTTGAACACCAAAGAGTTGAATCGATTCTCTCTCCCTCTGTCGAATTGAACTCGATTTAAGCATTAATGGCTAACTGATCAGGTACTTTCTGCATTGCTTTCAGATTTCTCAGATTCTTTTCTACTCTTTTCTTTGAGTTTTTCCTTGCTTTGTTCTTCTCCTTTTTCGGCTTCTTCATTCTTTCGTTGCTCTGCAAAGGAGAAATTCTTGTTAATGTGATGATTGCAAGCTGAAAAGAGAGCTGGTTTCCTACCTCTTGATTCATATCTTTGGACGAATGAGTGTTTTCTTCTCTTTTTCTTTTTCGTAGTTTCTTTATGAATTAAAGCTGTAACGACTAGCGGTGATTGTCGTGGGACAAGTAATTCGTGTTTTCGCACACTAGTTGCCTGATTCTTTGCCTTTGCTGACCAATAATTCGATTTAAAGGTGTGTAATAGTCTCGCCATTTCCCCTTTCTTGGTTGTCTTTGTCTTGAATTCTTTTCTTGGTGAGTTTTTATTCTATTCCCCTTTTAATTCGAATTACTGTGGATATCTCTGTAGGCCAGTAGAGAAGAGGACTTGATTATACTTGATTCTTTTTTGTTGAAAGACATTCTTTTCTTTGCAGTTAAATTATATCTGCAAGTTTCTTGATTGTGGAGGTGAAAATTAATAACAATAATGGCACAATTTCACTTCCTCATGAACTCAACCAACATTCATATTTGTTATGGCTTCTTTATACCGAATACAACCGTTCAAGAAGTCAAGTATTATCTGAAGCACATGTGGCCTCGAGGTTAGATATGCTCCCATCTGTATTTTCTTTTATCTTTGAATCCTGATATGTACAATGGATTCCCCTGCTTGATCACCCTATCTGTATAATTTGTTACTTGACTATTGGGTTTACTATTTATTCATTCCCAATGTTAATAAATTGCTTTATCTAGGACCAAAATTGTCCTTAAATTACTATTTGCTTCCATAAGAATTTGGAGAACATGGTATTTCACAGATAGATATGGGAAGTCATATGCTTAGCTTTTGGTAAAGATTGTGAGAGACTGGAAATGAAGATCCCAACATTTGAACAGAGAAGTTGTTGGGTTGACAAGTTATTTATCTTCCTCTAAAAAACCTAGGCAAGAAACAATGGAACAAATTGAAAATCTTCATCAAATGTTGGGATGAGAACTGGTCACAATTGACAGAAAACGCTAGGTCTCTAGTTCTGGAATGTAGCTGTTGGTCAACTTTTGTCTGTCCCAGATGCTACCCATTGCTTAATCCTGATACGTGTCAGGTTTAGCCGTTTAGAAAAATTAGTGAATATATGGTGGGGGTTGTTTACCATTATGAGGGGAAATTGTGTTTTTTGTTTTTTATGGGATTTTTCAGTTACTAATGATCTTTCTATTCCATTCAAAACCATTTTATGATTATCAATGTGTTTTAGTTTCATCTTGCATCTTGGCACTCAGCTTAGAATTTATAGGTGTGACTGATTCTTTCATTCCTAAGATTACTTTTGAGTATAATATGTGAAGCTAGAGGTGCTTGTCATTTGAGCTGAACATGGTTATGCCTTTGATGTCTTTCCCTGACTATGCAATACATGAGAGCCAAAAATGACTAATTGTATCATCTTCCTGCTTGTTCTGACCGGGCATCAGCATCCACCATTCCTTTCATACTGTCCATGGTGCAGTAGTTCATTGATTGAGTATACCACATTGCTTCTGAATTGGTTTCTGTTAGGTTTTTATTTCATTTGATGTCTATTTTAGCATCTAGTTTTCTAATGAAGCCTCTCCATTGCCATATCAATCAGTCATTCCAAAGAATGTAAAGAAGATAATACTCACATACGATGGGAATATCTTGGAGGATGAGTTGACACTGTATAGGTCCGGATTATTCTTTGGTGGTTTTATTCCATGTGGAGCTATTACAATACACGTAACAGTGCAACCTCCCCCACGCAGCCATGTGAGAGGTAAGTTGCATTTCCTACATGTTATTGGTTCAGTCTTGATTCGATTTGTCTTGTTCAAAAGTGATGCAGCATTAGAGGAACCATAGTACTAGTTGAGTGCTCTAATGACTGAACAAAATTATCATGGAACATCTCCAAGCTTCCCTCTAAATGGAGCAGAACTGCAAATACACCTACTGTACACTTGAATGGGTGTCTCACAACTGTTCCTTCATGGGCACCTTAAAATTTAGGTGCAGTGTGGCATAGTTCTATTTCTGAAGCAAGTGATGGATGGTTTGCAACGTTAGGGTCATCCCAATTAAACAGTCTGTGCAGTTTCCAAACTGTGAACCCAGATTCATGGTGGTTGACACCTCCTCTGATAAACAAATACCACTTAGGTTTGATGGAATACTGAGAAGAACCAAGTCACAACTTGACAACATGGATGGTGACAGTTAATGTGGTACATACGTATGACAGAATAATGTTACACGCTTAGATGAGGAGGGCTTCTCCTTAACAAGGCTTACTTACCTCAGCACAGTTTTTAATAATTGACAAATTTGGTAGACAATCTAAAGTTTATATTTCTTCTAATATATGGTTTTAGATGATATTTATCGCTCCGCCACAACCCATGGAAATGACATTCTTCTGTTTTGTTTCCCAGAAATTTGCTGATGTGCAATTCTTTAATGTTACTACCATTCTCTATCACTGACAAATTATATCTGCAATTTTATAGCAATAATGGCACGACCGCGAGTTATGGCACAACCGCGAGATAAGGCACTATTTCAATTCCTCTTGAATGACCGCATGCATATTTGCTATGGCTTATTTCTACCAACTGCAACTGTTCAAGAACTCAAGCAATATCTGATGGAAAATTGGCGTCGAGGTTAGATATGCTCCCATCTGTACTTTCTTTTATCTTTAAATCAAATGTTATCCAAGATTATTATGGAGTCCCGTGCTTGATCACCCTCTGTATAATTTGTTACTTGACTGTTGGGTTTACTGTTTATTCATTCCCAATGTTAATAAATTGCTTTCACTAGGACCAAATTTGGCCTTAAATTACTGTTTGCTTCCATAAGAATTTGGAGAACATGGTATCTCACAGATAGATATGGGGAGTCATATGCTTAGCTTTCGGTAATTAAAGATTGTGAGACTGAAAATGAAGACCCCAACATTTGAACAGAGAAGAAGTTATTGGGTTGACAAGTTATTTATCTTCCTCTAAAAAACCTAGGCAAGTAATAATGGAACAAATTGAAAGTCTTCATCAAATGTTGGGATGAGAACTGGTAACAATTGACAGAAATTGCTAGGTCTCTAGTTCTGGGATGTAGCTGTTGGTCAACTTTTGTCTGTCCCAGGTGCTACCCATTGCTTAATCCTGATATGTGTCAGGTTTAGCTGTTTAGAAAAATTAGTGAATATATGGTGGGGGTTGTTTACCATTATGAGGGGAAATTGTGTTTTTTGTTTTTTATGGGATTTTTCAGTTACTAATGATCTTTCTATTCCATTCAAAACCATTTTATGATTATCAATGTGTTTGAGTTTCATCTTGCATCTTGGCACTCAGCTTAGAATAAATAGGTGTGACTGATTCTTTCATTCCTAAGATTACTTTTGAGTATAATATGTGAAGCTAGAGGTGCTTGTCATTTGAGCTGAACATGGTTATGCCTTTGATGTCTTTCCCTGACTATGCAATACATGAGAGCCAAAAATGACTAATTATATCATCTTCCTGCTTGTTCTGACCGGGCATCAGCATCCACCATTCCTTTCATACTGTCCATGGTGCAGTAGTTTGTTGATTGAGTATACCACATTGCTTCTGAATTGGTTTCTGTTAGGTTTTTATTTCATTTGATGTCTATTTTAGCATCTAGTTTTCTAATGAAGCCTCTCCATTACCAGATGAATATCTCATTCCAAAGAATGTAAAGGAGATAATACTCACATTCGATGGGAAATTATTGAAGGATGAGAGGACACTGTACAGGTCCAGATTACTCTCTGATGATATTATTCCATGTGGAGCTATTACAATAAATGTAACAGGGCAACCTCTCCCACCCAGCATTGCTGTAACAGTGCAACCTCCCCCACCCAGCAATGTGAGATGTAAGTTGCATCTCCTACATGTTATTGGTTCAGTCTTGATTCGATTTGTCTTGTTCAAAAGTGATGCAGCATTAGAGGAACCATAGTACTAGTTGAGTGCTCTAATGACTGAACAAAATTATCATGGAACATCTCCAAGCTTCCCTCTAAATGGAGCAGAACTGCAAATACACCTGCTGTGCACTTGAATGGGTGTCTCACAACTGTTCCTTCATGGGCACCTTAAAATTTAGGTGCAGTGTGGCATAGTTCTATTTCTGAAGCAAGTGATGGATGGTTTGCAACGTTAGGGTCATCCCAATTAAACAGTCTGTGCAGTTTCCAAACTGTGAACCCAGATTCGTGGTGGTTGACACCTCCTCTGATAAACAAATACCACTTAGGTTTGATGGAATACTGAGAGGAACCAAGTCACCACTTGACAACATGGATGGCGACAGTTAATGTGGTACACGTATGACAGAATTATGTTACGCGCTTAGGAGGAGGGTTTTTCCTTAACAAGGCTTACTTACCTCAGTACAGTTTTTAATAAACGACAAATTTGGTAGACAATCTAAAGTTTATATTTCTTCTAATATATGGTTTTAGATGATGTTTATCACTGTGCCACAACCCATGGAAATAACATTCTTCTGTTTTGTTCAGATGAAAGCGTAGAAAGTTTTGCTGCCAGGGTGTGTAGATTCCCATGTAAAATCCTCTAATAATACAAAGCCCTTGACAGTACTACTATCACTGACAAAGCGAAGCAGACTCCTTCTCCCCCTTCCCCATACAATTAGAAAGGTTCAACAGCCCTGATTATTGTCTACGTGCCCAATTTTTTGTTATTTTTAGTTGCTGCATTCATTGTTTTTTCTCCGTACTAAGATCATTCTTGTACAAGCCATAGCTCAAAGTATGTTCCACATGTTTGACCTCTCTTTAACCCGGCAGAGATACTCCGAAATCGCTAGTGTCAGCATTGGTGAAAGTTGAAGGCATCATGTCATGAGATTTTTGTAATATAAAGGATTTTTGTAACATAGCAATATAGCATGGCTTTCACAGTTGTAGTCTTTATCAAGTTCAGGTTTGTTTCGATATGCAATTCAGCATTTAATCATCTGTTGAGTGCAGAGCAACCACAATAGTAATATGTCCGGTTGGAATCAAACTGGTTGTTGTTACAACCCCTGTTTTATGGATTTGTCAGTGTTATAATAGAGGTGGCCAGCCTCATAACCAATCACTCCCATTGTGTTATCTTTTTCTCTGAAGAAGCTACATGCTGCTTGACACACTCAAGCAAACACAGAGGTATACAATCTATTTGTTCTCAGAACACTGCTTTAAAGGTTGAGCACGGGCAAAGCAAGCAGCAGCACGACATGGAAATGGAAAAGAAAAGTCGCTTGATAGAAAGGAAGAAGGATAAAAGAACAAACTTTAGGAAGAGGAATACAGGGAACAAAAATTTATAAATACAGAGAACCCATTTGAGATATTGTTCTCGATGATGTAGATTTACAACCATTGATAACCAGAGACTGACTTTTCAAATCTGTGTTGTTGGCCTGGATTGTTTTACAGCAAAATCTGACCGTCTTAGATTGAACAAGTGTATGAATTCGAATCGATTGTGACTGTTAGGTTAGTGAAGTAAAATTGATCTCTAAATCTTGAAATATGACGAGCCTAAACTCAACATCTCTAACCAACCATTGATCCAAATGACGGATTCAGATCAGAAATCATTTGAGTAGGAATTCCATTTTGAACAATCACAAGTCAAGCCTATTGATATACATTTCACATGACCTCAACCATTGATGAAACCTCCGATTGTTCATCGGTTATTGCAGCACCCTATCCTTAACTCTCTGTACTTTAGATGGGTTAGCAGGTGGTCAAATCAGTTGATTTTGATGCTTGTAGATTTTTTTTTTTGGTCTAAGGTCAAGTTGCTTGTAGATGTTATGAGCATAGTTTAAAAGGGGTTTGGTGGGTCAATCCACTAAATATTATTGTAAATGGATTTTACTTGAGTCAACCGATTGCTTTAAATGTGCAAGACGGTCAAGCCAACCTTCCAATTTTGCCAGGCAAGATCATGATTGTGTGCTGGTTTTTAATATTAGAAAAATCCAAAACCCTGTAAAGCAATCGGTTTTGCTGTTCGGTCCACCTAGACCGATCGGTCCAGCGGTTCGATTCAAAACCATACCTGATAAAAAATAAGTTTTCAAAAAACCATATGTTTACAAAAACCATACAATTCAAAAACATATACGTTTTCAAAATCGAGTTTTCGATCACAACGGCGCAAAAGACCATCCACCTCTGCTTCTTTGTTCTCTCTCTTGTTCTTCGTTCAAGTGTGATTCTACCTCTCAATCGACTGATCGAAACCCAATTTGGGTGAAATACATAGTGAAAACAATCGGTTTACAATTTGAAGTATTTCAATATCGATTTGGATGAAACCGCAAAGCAAATAAGTCTCTGATCTCTTATCTTTTTTATGCTCCCACCTTTCTCCCTCACAATTCTTCAAGTGAACCCCTCCATTTGGATATTTTGTTCCATTTGAGCTTCAAATTTGAACCAGTGTAGTAGTGCAGCAAAGGTGGCTTGCGTTCCTTTCTTGTCTTGTGTAAAATCACTGAGTTGATCAGCTGAGCTCCAGTCAAGTGGTGCATTAGGTGAGCTCCAATCCTTTGTTTTGTGTTTTTTACTCTAAGAGTAGCTGCGTTGTGAAAAAACATAATATATATATATATATATATATATATATATATATATATATATATATTTTATATATATATATATATATATATATATTGATTCTGTGTATGTGTGTATCAGTTTATCCGAGTTTGTTTTCCTGATTTGTTCCCTCATTGCTTTGTTTGTCTTTAATATTTGGTATTTTTTTGCATTGTAAATTTTTTTAATCGATTCTATATAAATGTGCTGCCTATTTATTCATTGATCTTGAATAAATTAATTTACAAAGTCAACAATACAAACTTGTGGAAAATCGAGTTGATTATTCATTGAAGCCATTATGTGGTTAGGTCCTAAGTCCTAAGCCATTCTTGTTCATTAACTCATGAACATCATGTGGTTAGGTCCTAAGAAATTTCCATTCATTAACAGGTAGAATCTGATAGGTTCTTCATTGAAGTCATTCTGTGCATAACCACAAAGGATTGAATTCCATGAAACAGAGTCAGCCAAAGGAATCTCTTTCAAGACTTTGGGTGCCTTATCCATGAATCCACAACTAGCATACATGGTCAGTAAAGAATTCATCAAGCTTATATAAAAAAAGAAGGTCCAACTTTTGGATCTGAGATTGTATATGCTCTCCAATCATTGAAGCCTCAAGGTAGCCATATATATCCAGCATTGCGCAGTAAGAGAATTACTACACCCACATATTTGCCCATTACAATTGAGTTCCATCTTGACATCAAATATTAATTTAAAGCCTTATTTGTTCCAGTGGATGAGACAAATGTAGAGATTGGTACCAAGTTGGAGTTACAGGGATCAATGTGACCTAAGTATTTTGTGTATAACTTAAGTTACACTAGGACTAGGTGGTCAAAATTTGTTGGAGGGGTTTTACAAAATGTATATTATAGGTATCTGACTCTGTCATATACATAAAGTAAGTATCTTGAAGGAAGTACCGAGTCAATTTGCAAGTCTACAATTTTGCAGTGGGCGTATCTCAATCTTCCAATATGAAGCCTATAGCCATAATGGCTTGTTCATATGAATAAGTGTTCTTTACATCAAAAGCTTAGTGTTGTATTGTATGAATTTAACTTCGGGTTTTCGCCTATTCAAGCAATGGTAGTGCCAAAATCCTCTGAAATCACTAGTATGTATGCAAGTCCCGCATTAGTTGTGCCTTGTAATTTAATATTGAATGACTTCCCACTGCAATAGGACCAAACCAAGACTTTACCAACAAAACATTCTGAACCATACTACTATGTGTGATGAAGCTACCCATTGGTCAAGATAGCCTACGTGCCTCTAGACCAAGCCTAGAAAGATGACAGTGGGGCAAGAAATTGGCATATCGCTTCCTGGAATTATGTTCTAATTTCTAAATACCCAAGTTTAGTGGTGAAACAAATAATTCCAAATAGGCTTGGACCAAACCTGTAAAGCAAAGTGTCAGTATGGCTTGGAGGCATTGGCCCATCCCAGTTGATGATTAAAGAAAACAAATGAGCAACGGTTGTTCATCTATATAAATAAGGTATTTGTTTTTTGTTGCTTCTTTTCTATAATCCTAGGGGTAAAGGTATGAAAAAAAGAAGGTTTAGATACATGACTTGGCCAAAATGGTTGAAGTCACACAAATCTGTCATGGTTTTTTGGAGATGAATAAATAATTCATTACCAAAGATAGGATGAGGGGGGAAGGAAGGAAAACTAGCAAGATAATGTCAGAGCTAATTCCAAACAACAGAAGCTCAAATTGGCAGAAACCCTTACATAAGTCTGAACAAAGAACAAAACTAAAAAACCAAGACTAGAGGTGAGTCTATTTTTTTCTTTTATCTTTTATTCCTCTTCTTTCTAAGCGACTGGAGTTCAACAATGTAATCTCCATCATCTTGGTACCAATCTTTAAGGATATTGTTACTTTTCCTACAAAGAACACAATCAGGATCGGATGAAGGGGAAGGGAATTCAATCTTGGGCACAACTGTCAAAGCATCATTATAGCATGACAAAGAGTGGCCCACTTTAGGCTGCCCGCAACAGGTGAAGGAGAACCGGCTAGCAATGCACTTGAGGTAGCTTTAAATCCCAAAAATGGGGGAGATGGTAGATGAGAAGAACTCCAGGTGGGGGGACTAAGAAGACAAGGAGAGAGAAGAGAGGAGAGAAGGGCAGACAGAGAGGAAGGGTTGGAAAGACTGGGCTAAGGGGTGGGAGAGGTGATGGGTTGGCCTAAGGTGAATGAAGGGGAAGTGTCGTGGGTGGACTGGAGAAAAGGGCAGCCCAAAAAAGAAGGGCCAAGGGATGGATTTAGAGGAAGGGTAAATTTAGGTCTTTAAAAACTATAACAAGTAATACATTGCTGCTTTTAGCTTTATGAAGAAGACTAAATTTGCTTGTAACATATACATGGTAAACTTAGCTTCTTTTTTTTTTTTTTGGTGAAACTTAGCTTCTTTTATGCTATATAAGAGGATGGACCACTATTCCATTGGTTATATTTTACAATTACTTGATTTGTAAAAATTTACATAATCTTAGGAATTAAAAAAGAATAATTGGGTTTCTATTTAACAGAAAGATTTACACTCGAGGTCATTCTGAACTGCCAAGCCTGTGATATAATGTAGAATTCTACAAGAAATAGGCAAGTTCGTTAGCATGTATCATAGGGCCATGGAACATGATTATATCGGACATTAATGGTGCTTGTAACTGGTGGGTTCCAAAGGCACTTAAGGTCTCTGGAGGCCAAGATGGTTAAACTACTTAAAGTTTGTGTTAAAGTGTTTGTTGGCTTGATCTTTGTTGTTGTTGAATAATCTTTAATATTTTTCATACCTAATTTTTATTAATGTGTCTTTATACTGAGTTGTCAAAGTTAGTGGAGATGGATGTTAATAAAGATAAGATGACACCTCGAATTGGTATGGAATTTTAGTCATATGAAGAAGCTTATGATTTTTATAACAAGTATGGCCGTATTAATGGGTTCAGTATTAGGAGACATTATTTGAATAGGAGCATGATAGATAAAAGTATCATCGTGCAAATGTGTTACGTTTTTAGCAAAGAAGGATGTCGAAGAAAAAAAGAAGTAGATGTAAAACTACCACGTCCTGAGACTAGAATTGGCTGTCTAGCAAGGATGGTTGTAATAAGATATCACAATGGGATATTAGTAGTTGATAAATTTTGTGATGAACACAACCATAATCTTCAAAAAGAAGAACTTGTACATTTATTACGCTCCCAACGTGCAATATCAAGTACCCAAGTTACAGAAATAGAATTGGTTGATAGAACTAGAATGGGAACAAGATTGACAAATAATTTGTTGGGTTTGCAAGCAGAGGGCAATGAAAACCTTGGTTTCATGAAGAAAAATTTGCAGAATTATTCGAATACCAAACGCCAACGTGATTTGCATATGGTGATGCCGAGAGCTTGATGCTTTATTTAGACAATCAACGGAACTTAAGCTCTACTTTTGTATATTCTATACAGATAGACAGTGAGGATAAGTTGACAAATGTATTTTGAGCTGACCCACAGATGCAATGTGATTATCGACTATTCGGTGATGTAGTTATTTTTTATACTATTTCCTACACAAACAAGGAAAATAGACCATTGGTTGTGTTTGTGGGGTTTAATCATCATATGATTGCAGTTATCTTTGGAGCTACTTTGCTTTATGATGAGATACCGGAGTCATTTGAATGGTTATTTCAAACTTTCTTTGGAGTTAATGGTCAAAAGAAGCCAAAGACAATTTTACTAACCAGGATGCTGATCGTATCGCTAACCAATCAAAATAAAATCCTATACTAATCTAGCTAGCAGAAAGTACGGGGTCGAACTATGGGGAACTAAAAGGCTAAGTTACTAAGATTGAATTAAAAAAAAAAAAAAACTAATTTTAAACTAAATCTATTAATTAATGCAAAAACTTTAACCATGAATACGTGAAGATATTTGGGATTTTGAATCCCCAATGCTTTTCCCTAACCGATATAACTCTACACTTCAAAGCAAATTAAGGATGGTCTTCTTCCTAGGTATGCCTTATCTTTGCAAGACTATCGTCTTTCATCGAAGCTTGGCACGCTTAGTTTGCTGAGCTATAGAACATCTTTGGCTATACTCAAACACAATCAACTAGAAGATATAGAACAATTAAATTAATGAAATAAGCATGGTCCATTTACATCCCAAAGAAAAGGAACTAGCTACTCATTATCACAAAGTTCATAAGACAAATAAAGATGAAACATAGATAGAGAGAGAGAGAGAGAGAGAGAGAGAGAGAGAGAGAGAGAGAGAGAGAGAGAGAGAGAGAGAGAGAGAGAGAGAGAGAGAGAGAGAGAGAGAGAGAGATGTGGTCTTCTTCTTGAGCAATGAGAGAGATGAGAGCCAAGATCCGTGTTCGCCGTCTTCTCCTCTTCTCTGTAGCTGGCTTCTCTTTTATGTCTCCCGCACACAATGAATCCCCTCTCTTTACCCGTTGATTCGACATTTATTAATTCCTATTTTGGAAAACCTCAAAACTAAAAAGTTGTAGATATTTTCGATTTCGTTCCAGAGAATCTTGAATCATAGAAATCTGAGCTCATACGAGAAAGATTTGCCCAAAATACTGAAGGTGGGTCTGTTTACACGATTTTCAGATTTATTACCAATTTTGTTCCTTAGACCTCCATCCGTTTTGAATTGGATAAGATCTCACTTTTCATGATTTCTTGGGCAGCAAGATTGAATGCCATGATCTAAAATCCATCAATATCTAATATATTTGCCAACTTTGCTCAACATTATCTCTAATAACTAAATTCACATTTTTCCTAAAAAATACACAAAAAAAAACTCAATTAGCTGTCTTTTAATTAAATAAGAATGAGAAATTAAATCAAATAAATAAAAATAAATGCATGCTTATCAGATGGTGCAATGGCAAGGGCACTAACTTAGGTTGCACCTAATATATGGCATGCATTGTGCACTTAGCATCTCTAGAAAAATGCAAAGAAACACCATGTATATTTGATGAGTGATAGGTCACAATTCTCCAAAATTGCATCTACGATTATACAAAAGTTAAGGAATTTGAATTTGCATGGAGGAATTTAAGAGAAAATTACGGGGTTGTAAACAGTGGTTGGCTAGATAGAACATATGAAATAAGAATAAAATGGGCTTGTTATTACATGAAAGATTGTTTCACAATAGGTGTGAGGAGCACATGTGTACACAATTGGTTGAAAGTGTGAATATTGATTTGAAAGAATGTCTTGGATGTTGACTTGATCTTCTAAGGTTTATGAGACATTTTTAGGATGTTGTGGATGCAAAACGTGCAAATGAATTGAAAAATGAATTTGATGCACGAAAGGAGGTTCTTGGGCGTTCACATGCAATGATACCTATGTTGATTCAAGCTTACAAGTTATATACTCCAACTATATTTAAAGAATTCATGAAGGAGTATGAGTTGGTGAATGTTTACGGTGTCAACAGCCAAAATGCAAATAAGTTTTATGTTGAATATGTGATTTTGAAGGCAGATGTAAATGTACATTATACAGGGAAGGGATACAGAGTATTGCATAATGCAATAGAAGAAAGCCTAACATGTAGTTGTAATAAATTTAAGTGTTTTGGGATCATTACTTATTTATTGATAAGTATTTAAATCTATTTCAAACCAAATGGGTTCGAATAGTTAGAACCGAAGCAATTTAACATGGCAATTCGAGGGAAATGTTGATATTCAAAGTCTGAAAAGCAAGCTTGGAGATTGAGAGAGCTTTATAGATAAGTTGATTTGATGTTAAGTGTTAAAGTTCTAATTTAATGTTTTTGTGATAATGCAGTTGAGTGGTGGTATCTCTATGGAAATAGTGCATCCAACATTCAGAGATGGTGATCAGGATCCTATCTCAGACTTGCTTTGTCTCTAGGTATGAGAGTAATTGGAGTATATTTAACATGACTTGGAAGCCAGCGCCTAAATGATCTAGTGTTTTGTCACTATAATATGAGGTTGATCAAGATACAATATGTCAGGGAGCAGGCTGAGAATAGTCGGTAGTACATCAATCTTGATGATATATTTGATGTGAGCGCAGACAAGCAAGATCCCCTCACTCAGTGGATGTTGGACAGGGGTGAGCCGGTGTTGGACCAAACTAGAGGAAGGCCTAACCTAGAGCTAGCTCGAGCTGCAGGGGCTGATGTGGATGAGTTTATGGCCTCTCGAGATGGGTAGGCACGTGCAGAGGCAGCTAGTATTCTTGATGAGGATTGAATGGTGGCACCAGGCATGCAGGAGTGGCAAGACGATGATCCAAATGACACAGTCGCTCCCAGTCAGACTGGATGGATGATGATGATGATGGTGGAGGCCATGAAGAGCATTTGCATGTTCCACTACCAGAGACACAACAGCCCCCACTCAGATACACTATATCCTCAAAACTAAAAGAGTGTCTATATTGTTGAATGGTGGCCTTGTGGGTTCTTCTGAAGTGGAGAGGGCTGCGACAGAGGGATCCTATTTTGCCCATGCTCTTCATCTTGGTAGAGGAGGTCCTACATCAGAATTAAAGGAAATGGTGGTAATGGGAAAGTTGAAGGTGCTGCTAGGTCCCAAGGGAGTTGTAGTTCCTTCCTTTTTGTTATTTCTTATGATATTTTCACTTTTTGTAATGCAGCACTTAAATATGTGAAAAACTTGAATCCTTTCGTTGCCAAATATCATAATGAAGGAAAAGAAGAACCTGCATTGTCCATTATGTGGCACATTTACGTCGATGGTTCCAACAATAAAGCTGGTTCGGGGGCAGGTGTTTTGTTAAAAAGTCCGGGAGGAATTTTTATCCGATATGCTTTGAGATTCGGGTTCCAGGCAAGTAATAATGAAGCCGAGTATGAAGCTCTCATCGCAGGGCTCAGATTAGCAAAGGCTTTAGCACTTGCTGAAGCAACAATATACAGGGACTCCCAACTCATCGTCAATCAAGTAAAGGGGGAATATGAAGCGAAAGAGCCACGCCTACATAAATACCAAGAGCTGATCCAAATCTTAAAGAAGGATTTAAAAGATATTCAAATATGTCAAATACCTCGAAAGGAGAATTCGGTAGCAGACGAACTCTCAAGATTGGCGAACGCTAAAGAAAAAGCATTAGAACCATCCCTCTACATTGAGGAGTTAAGCTTCCCAAGTGCAAAAGTTGACATCATTTCATACATTGGAAGCCAAAGATGTTGGATGGATCCCATTATTGAATATATTCGGGATGATAAACTCCCCGAAGATCAAAAAGAAGCCCGATCGATCAGGGTTCGTGCGGCAAGATACACTATCCAACACGGAAGACTATACCGACAATCCTTTGTGGGACCCCTACTTAGGTGTGTTGGATCAAAGGGGGCCAAAATTGCATTAGCCAAGGTTCATAAGGGAATTTGCGGCACGCATACAGGTGGACGTGCTCTGGCACATAAAATCCTTCGTCTCAGATTATATTGGCCCAAGCTACAAGAAGATTCTTTAAAATACGTTCGGGCATGCAACCAGTGCCAGATACACTCGAACATGCCCAAATCAACCTGCAACAATCCTTACGTCAATTCTGAACCGTATTCCTTTTGCAATGTGGGAATTGACTTAATGGGAAAATTTCCACCAACTGCAGACGCAAATAGTACTTGATTGTGGCAATCGACTATTTTACAAAGTGGGTAGAAGCAACTCCATTGGCATCGATCAAAGAAAAACAAATGGAAAAATTTGTACGAGAATTGATCATCTATAGATTCGGGATTCCTAAGGTACTAGTTACCGACCATGGAACTCAGTTCAACAATCCTCAGTTCGAGCTGTTCTGCAATACCTACATGATTGATCACCGAATGTCATCGGTGGCATATCCTCAAAGCAACAGTCAAGTAGAAGTTACAAACCGAACTTTATTGGACGAAATCAGGAAAAGACTGGAGTCCAACAAAGCTTTGTGGGCTGAAGAACTCCAAAATGTCCTATGGACATACCGAACAACCGTACGAACTCCCACTGGTGAAACTCCGTTCAGACTAACTTATGGTTCGGAAGCATTAGCACCATTCGAGGTAATGGCGGGAACCGTTCGGGAACGAGAATTTGAAGAACAGGAAAATGAAAAAGGTATGTTGGACAGTCTTGAGTTAATAGATGGAGTTCGCGCTCAAGCAATAGCCCGAACCCAACAATACCACCGAAGGATAGCCTCTCACTACAACGCTCGAGTCAAGCACCGGATGTTTCGTGTAGGGGATTTAGTTCTAAGAAACACCCTTGCTTCATACCCACGTCATCAGAGAAAGTTGGACCCCACATGGGAAGGGCCTTATATGTTCATTAAGTAGGTAGGATCGGGAGCTTATAAGCTAAAAAATCTAGAAACCGACAACGCTTTGGATCGATCATGGAATGCCAAGCATCTAAAGAAATATTTCTCTTAAAGTCAGGACAAAATTCCTTTTTGTTTTACCAATTTTGATATGTTTGGATCTATAATAACTTAATGCAGAATACTGGTTTTTTCATCCAAGTTTTTTTGATTGGGGGCGTTAGGTAAAACTGAGTGGGTCCTTTGAAAGCCTCGATGACAATTCTAAGGAATTTTCTAAGGTCAAGGGCATCGGATAAATTCCGAACAGAACCTTAAAAGCCTAGTAAGTTTTTACTTTCTAAGGTAAAGGCATCGGGTAGCACTGAATGGGTCTTTCGAAAGCCAAAAAAACTTAAATTCCCTAAGGAGGAAATTTTTCTGGTCAAAGGTGTGAAATCCAGCCCTTTCCTAACTCTGACCCTGACCTGGATCCATTGGTGTTTGTAGATCCGAAAACCCATAATAGTGGAAGAAGAGACTTGTGGGCCCTCATAGTCGAAGATTCGGTGTATGACTCAGAGCCTATGGATATTGGCAGTGATGCCCCTTACTTGGATACACTGTCAGTGTTCACTGAGAAACTGCACTTAGAAAGGGGAGATCGTAGTTGAAGTACGTGATGCACTAATGATCTTGTTCCGAAGGTATTTATCTATTCTAGACTTGTTGATTGACTTGTAGGAGAAAACCCAACTCAATTTGGATCACTTTGGCCTTCCATTTCCCTGACTGAAGTTGCTGTTCAAGCTTGGTCGACTGCTTGGTACTTAGATGAGGAAAATTCAATTTGAACATACTAGCATGTGCACATACCTTGAATAACATGCTTATGAAGTTTAATTGAAGAAAACCCATCGAAATCGCGGCCTAAAGTGAAAAATTCAGCAAGCTAGAATTGGGATTTTGGCTTCTTAGGTCAAAATTGGGGATTTTTGGAAACATCGAAATTGGTTGAAACAAATTCCATGAGTACCTCTAGCATATCATTCCTAGCATGTGACAACTGATTTCATGTAAAAATTCAAAGCAGTTTGGGAGTAATCAAAATTTTTCAAAATTTGGGAATTTCGGCTGCGTTAGCGTTAACAAGTTGGGTTTTTGTGTTTGCTTGATGTTTAAGGCTTGTTTTTGCATGGAAACTATGGGATTATGTTACTAAGCATGCATGAACATCTTTCTAACCTAGAACAACAACTTAAACATGGTATTTTAAGAAATCTAAGTGAAGAAACCAACTTGAGATGATGATGAATAGTGTTCACTTTGCTTTGATGTACAATGTATGCTATCTTGATGTTGTTGAAGCTTGGGAACACTTGGATTCTCCTTGGAAATACTTGTAAGAATGTTCCCCAGAGCCTTCCACAAGAGAAATGAGTTAGAATGATGTTTGAAGTGGGAAATGAGGTTAAAAGCCAAGTTTTCGCATGCTGTTGAGCTTGGTTGACTGCTTGGTCGACTACACAGAATGTAAAAATTGGGTTTTTGGTGAAAATTTTTGGATTTTGACTAAAGTCTGATTGTTTGCTTACTTTATTGATGCCTCTATGTATGATTTAAGCATTCTAATCATATGGTCAAGTGGTTATTGATGGATTTTAGAATTTAGGTGTTGTTATCCTTGGTTTTGCAAAATGGTTCTCTTAAGAAATAGTCTCGTCGGTTCCGGTAGTACCGGCAACGAAGAAACACCTACTGGGGGATCTGACCAACAGATCAAAGAGGATAGCCATACTACTAATGGCATCCCCAATGCCCTTGAAATTGGAAGCCTCAAGGACATTGCTAGCGTCATGATGAATATGATGCAGCAGCAGCAAGCCCAGTTCAATCAGATGATGGCTGGCTTTGTGGCTCTTCGGGAAGAGAACCGCACTGGCGGGCATGGTAACTCGGGTGTGGCTGTAATCCAGCCCAAAACCTAAATTAGACACCCTATTTGCTTGGGATGAAGAAGAACTTGTTTGATGTTTGACCTTGAAGTTGGACCTTGAGTATGGTGTTGATATGTTTAGAAGATCCTAGAAAGTCAGGTCGGACCTCTCCCTTAGTGTAGATTCGAAAACCCAAAGTGAAGGAAGAAGGCTTGTGGGCCATCTCAGTTGAAGACATGGTCTTTGAACCCAAACCCATAGAAAATTGATGATGGAATTTCCCTATTTGAAAACCTTGTCTGATTTGGAGATGAAATGCACCTTCATGAAGAGAAGATTGGTTGATGACCTTAGAGCATGGTTAGATATGATCTAAAGCCATTTTCCTATGCTAGGTAAGTTATACTTGTTGTGTTTAAAATTTCGTTTGATTCTGATAAGAGAAAGGCCCTCAAATCCCTGTTTTAGGTTATGTTGTCAGCCTGGGTCGTGTTGTCGTCGTATGAATTTGAGTTGGAAGAGAGAGAGAGAGAGAGAGAGAGAGAGAGAGAGAGAGAGAGAGAGAGAGAGAGAGAGAGAGATCTGTTGTGAGTCTTGTTGTCGTCGTATGAATTTGAGTTGGGTGTTGTTGTTGGGAGTAATGGCCGTGAGTGGTCGTCATGAGTTATAAGTCATAACTAAACATTCACAATTACTAATGCAACAAAAGAGATGCATAATGTACAATAACATAAGTGAAACAAACTGAATTTCACTAATCACTTAGGTTTACAAGTCTAAAAGAAAATACATCTGTGAAGCATAAAAGGAAACTCCTAGCATTATCTGTCTAAGTGATCGACTCCAGTGATCTGTCAGGTCCCTCCTAGATCTTACTCCAGTCGTGCAAATCTCTCTCCCAAGGTATACACATAGGACTCTATCCTCTCCTGTCAAGCCTTTATCCGCTAAGTGTGGAAGAAATCGACAACTGATGAGAAGTCACACCTGGAGCCTCAAAAGTCGTATGTGTTGGACCTCCAACCTCAAAGATCTCGAAATCTCATCCTGATCCCGATCCTCATCTCTATGATCCTCATCTCCCTGATCATTATCCTCATCTTCATTCCGAGCTGGAACCCCATCATGATCATCATCATCTCTGTTCTCGTCATTGATAGCATCACCATGATCATCCTCGTCCTATTCATCACCATCATCCTCTATGCCATCAACCTTGGCAATGTCATCCTCATCCTCTAACCTAGCTGCATCGCGAAGCCCCTATGATATCCATGGTAGTGAAGCTGATCCCTCTTCCTCCAACCGTAGACTTGATGACAATCCTAGTGCTATTTGTTTAGGAAATTGTTCCTGAGAATCGAACTGATCTCTCATAGTTCGAGATTTTCCTCCAGTCATGTCAATCGATCTTCTATATTGTATATGTGTGCCTCCATCCTCAAAACTGTTGAGCTGAAATAGTTTCCTCCTCATCCTACTGAACCTCCTGATCCTCCGCATCATCATCTTCATCCTAATCTTGAACCTCATTTGGAGTTTGGATTGTTGCCTCCTTATTCATGTATTATCTCTACTTGTGGCATAGGAATAGTACTTTGATCTTCACCTCTACCTCTCCTAACCCCTAGGTGTTTTCTTTGTGTTGGTTTGAAGGGAATTTGAAGAGTCATGTTGAGTTTTGCATTGCATGAGTAAAGGAAGTTAAGCAATGCAATATTTGGTGAAGAGGGGCATTTTGGTAAATTTTTTGAAAAGTTTGTTTTCGATGGAAACTGCGATTTGGACATGTTAGCATGTGTATAAGAGTTGGTTTAACATGCTAAGAAGGTTTGTTTGGAGAAGATCCATCGAAACCCTTGGAGTTTGGAAGAAAAAAAATTCTGCAAGAAGGGCATTTTCGTAATTTTTTCCAAAAAAATCGATTTTGTTAAAATTTCAATTCGAACATTGTATTGTGTTCATAAGACTTGGATAAACATGCTGGGATGGTTTGTTTAGTGAAAACCAATCAATTTTGATGTGTGGAAGTAAAAATTCAGCAACTTTGGAAGAAGGAATTCTCTTGTGGGTAAGGTTTTGTGATTTTTGGAAAGTTGGAATTTGACCGAACGAGGTGTGTGGGCACCTTCCTCATATTGAAACAATCATGTAAGAATTGTTTTGGTGTCAAAATTCCATTTTGATTGAAAATGGGACAAGTGTTTGTAAAGTTGGGATTTTGGTAAAGTGAATAGTGTTTTTGAACCAAAGTGTGGGAAATCTTTGTGTTAGAAGCTTTGTTTTGTTTGGAAAATAATGGGAACATGTTTCTAGACATCCCTAGGCACTATTCTAACCTTTAGCCTCAAGTATTTCTCAGTCTTGAAGAAAAACATATCAATGGTACATGAAGTTTGAAAGAAAAGAGAAGAAAGAGAAGGTCTTACTTGTATTGTTGATCGATGAAGGTTGTAAGTTGTCGTTGATGCCCTTGAGAATCTTGGAACCTTAAGAGCCCTAGATAACCTTTTTCCCTGAACCAAACTTGAAGTTGGAAGTGTGATTTTGAATTTGGACATTTTCTCGTGGATTTTTGGCTTTCGATTGGTTTTGTCAAAATGACCGGAAGAAGGAACAGTGGTGCTTCGTCAAGTCGGAATGGAGAGAAAGTTGTTCCTAAAGCTGGAGTGTCCTCTGGCATTGTTGAAGCCTAGAACCCTCCGAAAGGTCAAGCGACCGGTAACCTATCCGGTGCTCCTCCAATGTTCAACTACCATTAAATCATTAATCTTATGGGGAAAATGTTGCAACAGCAGAGCACACAGTTCAACTGAATCTTGACTGGGATTTTGGCCATGCATAATGACACCCGTGCTTCTTCCCAGGCAAACCCTAAACTTGCTAATGTGACAGATGTTGGAAAAGTGAAGTTAGGTCACCAGAAGTCCTTGCCAAGTAGAAGTTTGAGCTATACTAAAAGGACCGACAGGAAGTTCACTAGGCCTGCACCGTATCCCACCTCGACATATCAGCCTTGGACTATGGGATAAAGTGTTGGGAGTGCAAACCTCGATCAAATTGCTGCAGACCCGAGGCCAATGAATCAAAGATCTATAGAGCCGGTACAATCTGTAGAACAGAGAGAACTTGTTTGTTTTTACTACCATCAAAAAGGACATTTCACCCGTCACTGCCCTTGCAAACTAAGCCGTCGAGCTGCTTTAACTGCGAAACCAGTTCAAGCCCCTCCTGCCTGTAAAGTGTTTAACATTGTTGAAAGTGAGTTAGAACCAAATCGTGATGTCATAACCGGTACGTTACTCTTAGCCTTTAACTCCTACTATCGATCTATTCTTTAATTGTTCATTGCATATATACCATATGCATTGCTTTGATTTATTCTTTGATTGTTCATTGCATATATACCATATGCATTTTGTTGATCTAGTTCTTGCTTGTGCATTGCATATAGGCCATATGCATTGTTTTGATTTATTCTTGCCATATGAGTTTGCTTAGTCTTGATTGAAGTGCCTGTGAGTATTGTTTTGAGTTCCTCTTAACTGTTTAAGAAGCCAACCAAGAGTCCAGTGTTTTTTACCTATTAGTTCTATTTTTCATTGTACCTTCCATCCCCTGGTAAAGTTTCGGTGGAAGAATCACACCTCTGAAGAAGTTTCCTCATCTTATTGGAAGCCCAAGTATGCTTTCAATTTCGAGGACGAAATTATTTTAAGGGGGGGGGAGAATGTGAAATCCAGCCCAAAACGTAAATTAGACACCCTATTTGTTTTGGATGAAGAAGAACTTGTTTGATGTTTGACCTTGAAGTTGGACCTTGAGTATGGGTTTGATATGTTTAGAAGATCCTAGAAAGTCAGGTCGGACCTCTCCCTTAGTGTAGATTCGAAAACCCGAAGTGAAGGAAGAAGGCTTGTGGGCCATCTCAGTTGAAGACATGGTCTTTGAACCCAAACCCATAGAAAATTGATGATGGAATTTCCCTATTTGAAAACCTTGTCTGATTTGGAGATGAAATGCAGCTTCATGAAGAGAAGGTTGGTTGATGACCTTAGAGCATGGTTAGATATGATTTAAAGCCATTTCCTATGCTAGGTAAGTTATAGTTGTTGTGTTTAAAATTTCGTTTGATTCCGATAAGAGAAAGGCCCTCAAATCCCTGGTTTTAGGCTATGTTGTTAGCCTGGGTCGACTGGGCCAATCCACCCAACCTAGTCAACCCAAGTAAATAGAATTCGAGCATAATCTTCTGTTTAGGTAATTATTGCTATATATACCTCATAACTTCGTGTTTTAGTATCCCTAGCCTCCAAAACACCTAGAGAACGAAGGGAACTCATCTCCAAGCCTCCATTGGTGTGGAAGAAGATCTACATTCAACTCTCAAGCTTTCTCTCTCTTATTCTTCAATCAAAGGTTAGTATTCAATCTATTATGCTATTGATTCATTCTTACTAGGATCATTCTCTTCTCTGATCTGAGATTATGAGGAAGATATTGCATCTCTACAATCATATCTTCTACAATCTCTTCTCATTCTATATGCTATAATTTCATATTCATTCTCTACATGATTTTCATGATTTCTTCTTAAACTATGATCATGTTCTTATTTTGATTTCTTCTAGGATATTAGATGCATCTCTATGATCATTCTTACTCTTGATTTACTGTGTTCATGTACTCGAATGAGATCTCATCATCTCTAGTTCATCTCTTTCATTCGTAGCATGTTTTCTATGAAAACTATGATTCCAAATTAGTAAGTAATGGTTTTGATCGTTGTTTGATGTCTAAAATATGCTTTTTAGTCTTAGACTACTGTGTTAGACATTTCCTCCAAGTTTCGTAGCATTCCGGATTGTATAGAATAGGTTTCGGATCAAAATTCTGTTTTTGAACTCGAATTACTCTCTGGGCAGATTGCCTGGGTTGATTGAATCAATCAACCCAGCCAATCAACCCGCAGTGATAGCAACTCTGTTTTTGATCTGTTTCGACTCCAATCTTTTGGAATCACTTCTTATAACCTATACATGTTTTGTCAAGCTTGTTTATGCGATTTTGGATCTGTTCTCTAATTCTTATTTGAAGACTATAAGTTCGGATTACGAGGTGAGTATTCCAACTCACAATATGCCTATTTACATGTCTTTATGTATTATGATATGAATGCATGATTTAACTACTGTTGTTTGGTTTCTTTTACATCATGATACTTTTGCAACTACAGTAGCTTATCCACAATGTGAATTACATATTAGAATTGATTATTGATTATGAAAATGCAATATGGACTATGATGTGGATATGAGTGTGATTATGATATGTTTGGAATCATAATGTGATGTGGATGCTTAGGTCGTAGTTGTGGAATGGGGAATGCCCTATTGGCATTTCTGTCTTTGGACATCAGTGGAAGTGGTATGGGACGCTTTCCTATGGTGCCGCTTGACTCTTTCCCTAACTACTGGTTGACATACCTAGGATTGGTCTAGCAGTGTTTGGCTAGGAATACCCCTGTTATATCAGACCCGATTCGGAAGGGTATTGAGACCGAACGATCCGTGGTAGCAATGGGGATTCATGGGCACTCAAGACCGTTAACCAACTCGTGAGGGGACATGAATCACATTGTGGGGGCCATTTATGGGTAGGGTTGCATATGGATAGACTTGGGCTCATGGGCGCTCGAAGACCGGTGAGTTATATTCGTGAGGGGACATGAGAGCTTCCCGTTTACTATATGTGGATGACCTATAGGGTTGATGAGTCCGTATTTGCGAGAGTCGGATATGCTGACTCTAGTGTGAAGGATATCGGAAAGGATCCCGAGAGGGGAGGAATGGACGTATCTGGATCTGAGTTGATATAACTAAGTAGATGACTTGCATTGGGCTAGGCTTAACCCTAACATGCGCCAGTACTTAGACCAATGGTGATGTGAGAGAGCGGTGACTTAACCCCCAGCCATGGATTGTCCGAGATGGATGAAGGACCCTTTGCCAACCGAGGATGAGTGAATTGAGACCTACCCAAAGAAGTACGGTGCTATGACTTAAAGCATTTCTGCCAATAGAGACCAGCATACATACATAGAGTTAGAAGCATATTTGCATATATTGTTTCATATCATTGCATATATGTTTGCTTGTGAATACATGTGAAGATGCTTATTGTGTTTGGTTTATTTGCTAAGTTCTTTTGAGCTTACCCTTCGGGGGACTTGTTTTTAGATGACATTGCAGGTACGAAAGAGAACCCGTGCCCCAGTACGGAGGACCTTTCGGTACATGGTACAGCTCCGGATGTCCTTGGACAAGGTAATGAACAGCGTGGTAGCCAACACTTGGATTTGGGGTGCATTGACGACTCCTATTGATGGCAGCCGGCATCATCTTATTCATCGATGGGATCGTGTGCTAGATGCTGATCTGAAAAATCAAGAGCATGACCCTAAAGTGAAGAAGATGAAGACTAAAGAAGAAGAAGAGCCGACTGAAGATGTGGATTAGATTCTCTTGTTTCTTCTAGACTTTTATTTTACTTGTATTAGCTTAGAGCTTGCTTTAGATTTCGATCTACCTTCCGCATATGTTGTGGGGTATATTTCCGCTATACTCTACAGTTGTCTTTTGATTTGGTATCTTGTTATTCCGCACTCTAATATTCTTTAGTGATCCTTCTGTGTTCTTTTCTTGACTTTTATTATTTACTTATTAGAATACAATGATTTGTTCTTGCTTTTGATTATGTTATTGTGCTAAATGGATATGATCGTTCCTAAACTTGATCTTTTGGGCTGTGGACCACTCCCCCGGGTAACCCAGATAGGGTATAGGCTGGGTGTATTTGGGCGGGATGTGACAGTGGCAGCCCCGTATGTGGAGAGGTTCGCTGGAACCCCGCATACCAGGCTGATGGAGAGTTTCTTAAAACTACAAGTGCTGTCTTTTACCGGTGTATCAAAGGATGCTCTGTTCCCCAACAGATGGCTAAGGGAGCTAGAGAAGGCCTTTCGGCACTTACAGTGTACTGATACCCAAAAAGTACTCTTCGCTGAGCAGAAGCTTTAGCAGGAAGCAGATGCATGGTGGACTTCTTCTCGCCCTGTTCTCGAAGCCCTAAATGCTGGTGTTGTCTCATGGTAAGTATTTAAAGTAGCTTTTTGTAAGAACTACTTTCCTGAGGCAGTGAAGGATGCCAAAGAAGCAGAGTTCATGGCATTAGCTCAAGGTTCCTTATCAGTGCTGGACTACCAGCAGAAATTTGAAGAGTTATTCTTTTTCGCCCCTGATTCGATAAAGCCTGGCAATGCGAAAGCAAAGAAATTCTTCAAAGGACTGCGGCCATCTATAAAGACATATCTCACCATCTTACCTCTTGAGAGCTATGCTTAGGTAGTTCAGAATGCTAAGAAGTTGGAATAACCTGAAAGAGAAAGTGCGTGTGTCCAGAGGCCTTGGCAGCCAAGGAGCCCTGGTTATGTTGACTGCTCCGATCGTTGTTTTGTGAGACCTACTCCATACCCCACTCCTACTTTTCAGCCAAGGAGTGTTGGACAGAGTTCAGGTGTTATATAAAAGATGAGAGTGATCATGGAAAGAATAAATCATTAACATAAAAGATAGAATACTAACCTTTAATTGAAGAACAAGAGAGAGAGTTTGCAAGATTGCAAGATTAGGTCTTCTTCTTCACTCTTGGAGGCTTGGAGATGGTTTCCCTTCGTTCTCTAAGTGTTATGGAGGCTAGGGATACTAAAATCACGAAGTCATGGGGTATATATAGCAAGATACTCAAAACAGAAGATTCTGTTCGAGTTCAGCATCTCTGGGCCAATTGGCTGGGTAGCATGGCCCAGTCGACCCAAGCACTCGACCCAGGCTGATAGCAAAGCCAAATACAGGGATTTGAGGGTCTTACACTACTCAGAATCAAACGAAACTTTAAACACATATTCTATAACATACCTAGCATGGAAAAATGGCTTTAAATCATATCCCACCAAGCTCTAAGGTCATCAACTCATCTTCTCTTCATCAAGGTACAATCTTTTCTCAATATCCAACACTGTCTTCAAGTATAGGACATCATCTTCAATCTCCATAGGTTCGGAGTCGAACACTATATCTTCTACCAATATGGCCCACAGTTGACTTTCACTTCTACTTCGGGTCTTCGTACCTACAATCAAAGAGTATCCGGGTTAAGGTTAGGGCCAGGTTTCATAGTCTCAATACCCTTCCGAATCGGGTCTGATATAACAGGGGTATTCCTAGCCAAACACTGCTAGACCAATCCTAGGTATGTCAACCAGTAGTTAGGGAAAGAGTCAAGGGGCATCGTAGGAAAGCGTCCCTACCACTTCCACTGATGTCCAAAGACAGAAACGCCAATAGGGCATTCCCCATTCCACAACTACGACCTAAGCATCCACATCACATCATGATTCCAAACATATCATAATCACACTCATATCCACATCATAGTCCATATCGCATTTTCATAATCAATAATCAATTCTAATATGTAATTCACATTGTGGACAAGCTACTGTAGTTGCAAAAGTATCATGATGTAAAAGAAACCAAACAACAGTAGTAAAATCATGCATTCATATCATAATACATAAGGACATGTAAATAGGCATATTGTGAGTTGGAATACTCACCTCGTAATCCAAACTTATAGTCTTCAAATAAGAGATCAGAGAACAAATCCAAAATCACCTAAACAAGCTTGACAAAACATGTATAGGTCATAAGAAGTGATTCCAAAAGATTGGAGTCGAAACGGATCAAAAACAGAGTTGCTGTCACTACGGGTTGATTGGCTGGGTTGATTGATTCAGTCAACCCAAGCAATCTGCCCAGAGAGTAATTCGAGTCCAAAAACAGAATTTTGATCCGAAACCTATTCTATACAATCCGGAATGCTACGAAACTTGGAGGGAATGTCTAACACAATAGTCTAAGACTAAAATGCATATTTTAGACATCAAACAACGATCAAAACCATTACTTACTAATTTGGAATCATACTTTCTATTTTGGTAAAAATCATAGTTTTCATAGAAAACATGCTATGAATGAAAGAGATGAACTAGAGATGATGAGATCTCATTCGAGTACATGAACACAGTAAATCAAGAGTAAGAATGATCATAGAGATGCATCTAATATGCTAGAAGAAATCAAAATAATAGCATGATCATAGTTTAAGAAGAAATCATGAAAATCATGTAGAGAATGAATATGAAATCATAGCATATAGAATGAGAAGAGATTGTAGAAGATATGATTGCAGAGATGCAATATCTTCCTCATAATCTCAGATCAAAGAAGAGAATGATCCTAGTAAGAATGAATCAATAGCATAATAGATTGAATACTAACCTTTGATTGAAGAACAAGAGAGAGAAAGCTTGAGAGTTGAATGTAGATCTTCTTCCACACCAATGGAGGCTTGGAGTTCCCTTCGTTCTCTAGGTGTTTTGGAGGCTAGGGATACTAAAAATACAAAGTTATGAGGTTTATATAGCAATAATGACCTAAACAGAAGATTCTGCTCAAATTCTGTTTACTTGGGTCGACTGGGTTGGGTTGATTGGCCCAGTCAACCCAGGCTGATAGCATAGCCTAAAACAGGGATTTGAGGGTCTTTCTCTTATCAAAATCAAATGAAACTTTAAACACAACAACTATAACTTACCTAGCATAGGAAAATGGCTTTAAATCATATCTAACCATGCTCTAAGGTCATCAACCAATCTTCTCTTCATCAAGGTGCATTTCATCTCCAAATCAGACAAGGTTTTCAAATAGGGAAATTCCATCATTAATTTTCTATGGGTTTGGGTTCAAAGACCATGTCTTCAACTGAGATGGCCCACAAGCCTTCTTCCTTCACTTCGGGTTTTGAATCTACACTAAGGGAGAGGTCCGACCTGACTTTCTAGGATCTTCTAAACATATCAACACCATACTCAAGGTCCAACTTCAAGGTCAAACATCAAACAAGTTCTTCTTCATCCAAAACAAATAGGGTGTCTAATTTAGGTTTTGGGCTGGATTTCACACTCTCCCCCCTTAAAAAAATTTTGTCCTCGAAATTGGGAGAGTACTTGGCTTCCAAAGAGATGGTGGTACTTCACTTCTAACTGGACTTCCTTCTCTCAAAATCTACGGGAAACAAATAACGATAAGACTTTTGTAAGAAAACAGGGGAGTAAATCTAACATGCTTTGAAATCAAATCGAAAGTATGATCATGGCTTCATTAAGATTTCACAAGGATCATGGCGAAAGATCAATATGAAGATCATAAAACCTTAAGAATGAAAGGAGATTGTAGAAGAGATGGTTGCCAGGATGCAACATCTTCTTTGTAATCTCAATCACAAAGAATAAATCATAGCAAGAGTAGATCAATATAACACAAGAGAGATTACTAATCTTTGATTGAAGAATAGGAGATGAAAAGTTTGAAGTCTTGAAACAATTAGAAGGAATAACAATTCATGAAGATCACATTTGATTTCTCTTCGAAATCATCATGTGGAGAATTCACAAGGTTATAGAGTGTATGGAGATCCACTCTAGAACAGTAGGGATAGAAGGATCAGTCATGGGAATGATTTAAGATCACCCTCCTATCAAAGGGAATGGGAGGCACAAGAAGAAATTGTAGAGAGAATAGATCAGCATCGAGGTAAACGTCTACCAAACAAAACTAGGCAACTCATACAACAGAAAATAAATCGAACAATGCATATAGTATGTATACATTTGGTACAATAGCAAGGTTAGGATTAGGTGGGTTTTCACAATCTCCCCCCCCCCTAAAAAAAATTTCGTCCTCGAAATTGAAAGCATACTTGGGCTTCCAATAATATGAGGAAACTTCTTCAGGGGTGTGATTCTTCCACCGAAACTTTACTAGGGGATGGAAAGTACAATGAAAAAATAGATCTAATAGGTAAAGAACACTGGAATCTTGGCTGACTTCTTAAACAGCTAAGAGGAACTCAAAACAATACTCACAAGTACTTCAATTAAGACTAGGCAAACTCATATGGCAAGAGTAAATCAAAACAATGCATATGGCCTATATGCAATGCACAAGCAAGAACTAGATCAACAAAATGCATATGGTATATATGCAATGAACAATCAAAGAATAAATCAAAGCAATGCATATGGTATATATGCAATGAACAATTAAAGAATAGATCGATAGTAGGAGTTAAAGGCTAAGAGTAACGTATCGGTTATGATCACGATTTGGTTCTAACTCACTTTCAACAATGTTAAACACTTTATAGGCAGGAGGAGCTTGAACTGGTTTCGCAGCTAAAGCAGCTCGACGGTTAGTTTGCGAGGGCAGCGACGGGCGAAATGTCCTTTTTGACGGCAGTAAAAACAAACAAGTTCTCTCTGTCCTACAGATTGTACCGGCTCTATAGATCTATGATTCATTGGCCTCGGGTCTGCAGGAATTTGATCAAGGTTTGCATTCCCAACACTTTGGCCCAAAGTCCGGGGCTGATATGCCGAGGTGGGATACGGTGCATGCCTAGTGAACTTCCTGTCGGTCCTTTTAGTATAGCTAAAACTTCTACTGGGCAAGGACCTGGTGACCTAACTTCACTTTTCCAACATCTGGCACATTAGCAAGTTTAGGGTTTGCCTGGGCAGAAGCACGGGTGTCATTATGCATGGCCAAAATCCCAGTCAAGATTCGGTTGAACTTTGCGCTCTGCTGTTGCAACATTTCTCTCATCAGATTAATGATTTACTGGTAGTTGACCACTGGAGGAGCACCGGATAGGTTACCGGTCGCTTGACCTTTCGGAGGGTTCTTGGCTTCAACACTGCCATAGGACACTCCATCTTTAGGAACAACTTTCTCTCCATTCCGACTTGAGGAAGCACCACTGTTCCTTCTTCCGGTCATTCTGACAAACCAATCGAAAGCCAAAAATCTACGAGAAAATGTTCAAATTCAAAATCACACTTCCAACTTCAAGTTTGGTTCAGGGAAAAAAATTATCTAGGGCTCCTAAGGTTCCAAGATTCTCAAGGGCTTCAACGACAACTTACAACCTTCATCGATCAACAATACAAGACCTTCTCTTTTTCTCTTTTCTTTCAAACTTCATGTACCATTGATATGTTTTTCTTAAAGATTGAGAAATACTTGAGGCTAAAGGTTAGGATAGTGCCTAGGGATGTCTAGAAACATGTTCCCATTATTTTCCAAACAAAACAAAGCTTCTAACACAAAGATTTCCCACACTTTGGTTCAAAACACTATTCACTTTACCAAAATCCCAACTTTACAAACACTTGTCCCATTTTCAATAAAAATAGAATTTTGACAATAAACTAGTTCTTACATGACTGTTTCAATATGAGGAAGGTGCCCACACACCTCGTTCGGTCAAATTCCAACTTTCCAAAAATCACAAAACCTTACCCACAAGAGAATTCCTTCTTCCAAAGTTGCTGAATTTTTACTTCCACACATCAAAATTGATTGGTTTTTACCAAACAAACCATCCCATCATGTTTATCCAAGTCTTATGAACACACTAGAATTTTTGAATTGAAATTTTAACAAAATCAAAATTTTTTTTTGTCGAAAAATTATGAAAATGCCCTTCTTGCAGAATTTTTCCAAACTCCAAGGGTTTCGATGGATCTTATCCAAACAAACCTTCTTAGCATGTTAAACCAACTCTTATACACATGCTAACATGTCCAAATCGCAGTTTCCATCGAAAACAAACTTTTTAAAAAATTTACCAAAATGCCCCTCTTCACCAAATATTGCATTACTTAACTTCCTTTACTCATGTAATGCAAAACTCAACATGACTCTTCAAATTCCCTTCAAACCAACACAAAGAAAACACCTAAGGGTTAGGAGAGGTAGAGGTGAAGATCAAAGTACTATTCCTATGCCACAAGCAGAGATAATACATGAATAAGGAGGCAACAATCCAAACTCCAAATGAGGTTCAAGATTAGAATGAAGATGATGATGCGGAGGATCAAAAGATTCAGTAGGATGAGGAGGAAACTATTTCAGCTCAACAGTTTTGAGGATGGAGGCACACATATAAAATATAGAAGATCGATTGACATGACTGGAGGAAAATCTCGAGCTACGAGAGATCAGTTCGATTCTCAGGAACAATTTCCTAAACAGATAGCACTAGGATTGTCATCAAGTCTACGGTTGGAGGAAGAGCGATCAACATCACTACTAGGGACATCATAGGGGCTTCGCGACGCAGCTAGGTCAGAGGATGAGGATGATATTGCCAAGGCTGATGGCACAAAGGATGATGGTGATGAGTAGGATGCGGATGATCATGGTGATGAGTAGGATGCGGATGATCATGGTGATGAGTAGGATGCAGATGATCATGGTGATGTTGTCGGTGACGAGCACATAGATGGTGATGATGATGATCATGACGGTGTTCCAGCTCGGGATGAAGATGAGGATAATGATCAGAGAGATGAGGATCATAGAGATGAGGATCGAGGTCAGGATGAGATCCCAAGACATGAGGAGATTTCCTACACCACGCTTCCATGAGATTGGAGGTCCAACACATACGACTTCTGAGGCTCCAGGTGTGACTTCTCATCAGTCATTGCTCCATTCTATACTGGAGAGGATAGAGGCTTGTCAGGTGCCTATAGAGGATGGGAAGAGGAGGATAGAGTCCTACATGTGCACCTTGGGTGAGCGATTTACACAATTGGAGGAGGAGTTCAGATCTAGGAGGGTCCAAACACATCACCGGAGTCGATCACTTAGACAAATAATGCTAGGAGTTTCCTTTTATGCTTCACAGATGTATTTTCTTTTAGACTTGTAAACCTAAGTGATTAGTGAAATTCAGTTTGTTTCACTTATGTTATTGTACATTATGCCTCTCTTTTGTTGCATTAGTAATTGTGAATGTTTAGTTATGACTTATAACTCATGACGACCACTCACGACCATTACTCCCAACAACAACACCAAACTCAAATTCATACGACGACACACGACTCAGACTCATGACAACACACGACGACAACACGACTCACGACAGATCTCTCTCTCTCTCTCTCTCTCACGTCCTCCCAGCCGGTACCCTATCTGGCATACCCGAGAGTGTGATCCACAGCCCGAAGATCAGGTATCGAGTAATCAACCTCCCACATAAACAATAACATAATCATGAACAATCCTAATAAAAGTGCGGAAGATAAACCATAGATCCAATAAGGAAAGAATGAATCATATATAAATCAGAGTACTAGATATAATCAGAGTGTCAAAAACAGATATGTAAAGTGAGGCAAAATCCCACTCCACAACCAGCGGAAAAGTAGCTCTAAAAGAGAATAAACTAGACAAAATCTAATCCCAGTAGAAAGTACAATGGGTAACTAAATTGTTCTCCACTTTATAGACAACATCCCTATAAGTATAAATCTCATAAACAGCACAAGGACGCTTCCACTCAATGGTCGGACTAAGCATCGTACGGAGCATAACCACTCGCGGGATCTTCGATGTAATTGTTGTAACCGCAATCACCTTCCCGGAGATATGCCTCTTCGCCTTGCGCTTCTTCATAGGGACCGTCATAATACTCAGTACCTGCAGAATAGTCTAACAAACATTGTACAATAAAGGAATGAGTTTCAAAAAAACTCAGTAAGGCAGTTAAATCCATAATAACATAAATGGCAGGATTTCAGAACAAACATAAATGCAATATGATATGAGACAAGCAATGAATGAATGAATCTAACTCTATGTATGCTGGTCTCTATTGGCGGACATGCATTAAGTCATAGCACCGTACTTCTTTAGGAAGGTCTCAATCACTCATCATCAGTTGGTAATGGGTCCGGCATCCCTCGGGACATTCCATGGCTAGGGGTTAAGTCACCACTCTCTCACATCACCATTGGTCTAAGTACCGGCGCATGTCAGGGTTAAACCTAGCCAAATGCAAGTCTTCTACTTAGTTACATCAAGTCAGATCCAGATACGTCCATTCCTCGTCCCTGACGATCCTTTCCGGTATCCTTCACACTAGAGTCCTCATAGTCCCTGACTACGGACTCATCAACCCTATTGATCATCCACATATGGTAAACGGGAAGCTCTCACGTCCTCTCACGGGTTGGTTACCGGTCTTAAGCGCCCGTGAGCCCAAGTCTAACCATATGCAACCCTACCAATAAATGGCCCCCACAATGTGATTCTTGTCCTCTCACGGGTTGGTTACCGGTCTTGAGCGCCCATGAATCCCCATTGCTACCACGGGTCGTTCGGTCTCAATACCCCTCCGATTAGGGTCTGACATAACAGGACATCCTAGCCAAACACTACTAGACAATCCTAGATATGTCATCCAACAGTTTAGGAAGGTGTCCAGAGGGCATCTCCGGAAACATCCCATAATATTCCCGTAGTTGTCCAAGGACAGAAGTGTCAAAAGGACACCTCTCCTTTCCAAACCATACTTAAGCATACACATGCATAAATTCATATCATCACATATATGGTAACCTCATATATGGAAAGAAATCAATAATTACAATCACTTTGTATATAATTGGTAAGTAAATCATACATGAGTCAATTCAATATGATTAAGCAATGCTACTGTAATCAAGGTTATGCAACAGTAGTATATCATTGTAAGAATCTAATTTAGGAAACAACTCAATGATATTCAAATATAGAAACTAGATTCATGCTATCTATGTAATTAAGGAAATAACCATCCTTACCTTTTATAACTCGCAAAGGAATCCTAAGAAATCAAGTAAGATCTTGGCAAACTTGAGAAGAAGGTCCTAAACAAGTGCATACAACATATTAGGAAAGATCCCTAACAGGAAAGATACCAAAACATCCAAAACAAACCAATTCTGGAGTTGCTGTACTCATTGGTCGAGTGGATTGGTCGACTGGTCTAGTCGACCAATCAGTCGACCAATGCAGACAGTAGCCTAAAAAAAACAGAGTTTTAAAATATTAAATCCGAATTTGGTGGTTCAAAAGGGTACTAATCAAGGGGTAAACTACATCAGTAGTATCCTAACATATAGGGGACCTCAAAACACTAATCCAATCAAGCCATCAAGATCCAAATTAGGAAACAAAAAGTTACCATAATTAGATCAACCATGGATCTTGAAGAATTCTAGATAGAAATCAAAGACAAGAACAATAGGAGAATGGATCATTGCTTCAGGTAAAGGTATCATGAAAAGCATACTTAGATCTTCAAGGAAATAGGCTTAAAAGCATAAATCTAAATAAGGAAACAAAACCTACCATATATGTAACTATCATGATTCATGAAGAAAACATGGTATGGTAGAAGAGAACAACTAGAGATTGATAGATCATGGATCATGAAAAGAAAACACAGCAATTGACTACTAACATGATCAATATAGAAGATCCAAGGAGATCGGAATTCAAATCGAAGTTAAACAAAGACTAGATCATGGTTTGATCATGATTCCTTCAAAAGCTTGCAATGATCATGGTTAAGATCATTGTTCTAGCCATTAATCCTTAGGATGATCATGAGAGACAAGTCCAGAGATGTTTGCAACAGAGAATGCAGCATCTCCTCTACTGTCTCAACTCAAAAAGGAAAGAAAATAAGAGATGGAGGAGAAGAAGAGAGTATAGACATACCTTTTGATGCAAAAGGAAGAGTTTCGATGAAGATCCGTCAAGAAAATCACCAAGGATGCAAGGGAGATGACTTGCAGAGGTCTTTGGTTCGTTCCAAGGAGTTTGGAGGCAAAAAAAAAAGGGGGGGGTGGGGGTTGGGGTTTTAAAAAGGAAAGAAAAAACTAATTGCCAAAAACGGCACTCATTGGTCGAGTGGATTGGTCGACTGGTCCGATCGACCAATCGGTCGACCAATCGACAACAATTCCAAAACAGGGAATTGAAGACCCAGATCAAATCCAATCCTAAAGGGGTTTTGCACACATGTCAAGTGACTTACCTAATAGGTAGAAATGCCTTCAAACCATGATAGAGAGCACTCCAAGTCCATCAACTAATCCGATCTTCATCAAGATTCAGTTTCCATAAATAGAACTTCATCATCAACTCTCATGGATTCAAAGCCGGACACCAAGTCCTCCACCGGGATGGCCCAAAGCTGACTTCTTACTTTACTTCGGGTCACTTGGACCTACAAATAACAAGGTTTCCGGGTCAAGGTTAGGGCTGGGTTTTACATTCTCCCCCCCTTAAAGAAATTTCGTCCTCGAAATTGAAAACGTACCTGTGCTTCCAAAGAGGTAAGGAAACTTCTCCTTCATGTCTTCTTCCTTCTCCCAAGAAGCTTCTTCAGGGGTATGGTTCTTCCACCGAATCTTCACCAAAGGGATGGTGCAATTCCGCAGCCGCTTGTCCTTCCTATCCAAGATTTCGGCCGGTTCTTCATCGTAGGTCAAATCAGCACTAAGTCCTTCGGTGTGCTTGCTGCAAAAATGTGTTCCGGATTCTCTATGTATTTTCGGAGCATCGAAATATGAAACACATTGTGAACACCAGCAAGAGGCGGAGGTAATGCTAATCGATACGCAACAGGTCCAACCTTTTCCAAAATCTCGAAAGGTCCAATGAAACGAGGGCTAAGCTTTCCCTTAACATTGAATCTCGATCACACCCTTCATTGGTGGAAACCTTCGAAAGTCTTTCTCTCCAACTTGAAATTCCAAATCGGTCCTTCTCTTATCAGCATAAGATTTGCTTGTCTTGAGCAGGCAGACTTAATCCTTTCTCTTATCATATCTACCATAGCACTCGTAGCTTCAATCATTTGAGACCTAAGACTTTTCTTTCACCTGTCTCGAGTCCAGGTACAAAGGTGTCCTACAAGTACTGCCATACAAAGCCTTGAATGGAGCCATGCCTATTGTTGCTTGATAACTGTTGTTATAGGCAAACTCAACCAAAGCTAGGTGTTCATCCCAATTACCACCCATATCCACCACACAAGATCTGAGCATGTCTTCCAATGTCTGAATTGTCCGCTCAGATTGTCCATCGATCGTGGATGATGAGCTGTACTCAAGTTCAATTGGGTTCCCAAGGCCTTTTGCAAACTATTCCAAAACCTTGAGGTGAACCTAGGATCACGATCCGAAACAATACTCAATGGCACACCATGCGGACGAACCACATTATCCACGTAAAGCCTTGCTAGCTTATCCAGTATGAGTGATCTTCATAGGAATGAAGTGGGCTGATTTGGTCAACCTATCAACAATCACCCACACAAGTGTCATTGCCTTTACTTGTCCGAGGCAAGCTAGTCACAAAGTCCATAGAGATATCCTCCCACTTCCAACTAGGAATAGGAAGAGGTTGAAGTAATCCATATGGAGGTTGTTGAACGGCTTTCACACGTTGGCAAGTCTCACACTTGGCAACAAAATCATCAACATCAGCCTTCAGACCAATCCACCAAAAATGTTCCTTCAAGTCCTTGTACATCTTGGTGCTTCCCGGTGTATAGTAAAGACCGATTGGTGTGCTTCCTTCAATATTTCTTTCTTAACTTCATCATGCTGCATGTGCACACACAGTCTTCCTCTAAACAACAAAGCACCATCCATGGATATACCAAAGTCGGGGTCCGACTCGGATTCGAAGAAATCTTCTCAACTTTGATCAAAAGCTCTTGATCGAACTCTGTGAGCAACAATCTTATCTCTAAGACCAGATCTTGCCGTCATGGCAGAAAGAATAAAATCAGAATTCTCAGGGACGATTTCCAAATCAAAATTCTCAATAGAAGACCACAATGGTAAACTCAAAGCATTCAAATCCAAAGTCTTCTTCTGGTTTTTCCTACTAAGAGCATCAGCAACAACGTTTGCTTTCCCAGGGTGATACTGAATATCACAATCATAATCGGAGACTAGTTCCAACCATCTCCTTTGTCTCATGTTCAACTCCTTTTGGGTGAAAAAGTATTTCAAACTCTTATGATCCGTGAAAATGGCAATCTTCTCACCGTAGAGGTAATGTCTCCAAATCTTCAAAGCAAAGACAACAGCGGCAAGTTCTAGATCGTGAGTGGGGTAATTCCGCTCATAATCTTTCAATTGCCGAGAAGCATAGGCTACGACCTTGCCATGTTGCATCAGTACGCAACCCAATCTAATCTTTGACGCATCGGTATAAACTGTCATACCACCGGAACTATCAGATATAGTCAAAACCGGGGCACTTGTCAATCTATCTTTCAACTCTTGGAAATTCTTCTCACAAAGCGTCGGACCAAACAAACTTTTCTTCTTTCCTGGTCAACTTAGTCATAGGAGCAGCCAACCGAGAAAAGTTCTCAATAAACCTTCTGTAGTAACCCGCCAATCCAAGAAAACTTCTTATTTCCGTTACCGACTTCGGTCTTTCCCAATCAGCCACAGCTTGAACCTTTTCAGGATCGACACGAATACCTTTGGCTGAAACCACATGACCAAGGAATACCACTCTCTTAAGCCAGAAATCACACTTGCTAAACTTAGCGAACAACTTCTTTTCTCGCAACCTTTGCAAAGTGAAACTTAGATGACTCGCATGCTCTTCTTCGCTCTTCGAATAGATCAAGATGTCATCAATGAAAACAATCACAAACTTATCAAGCACATCGTGAAATACTCGGTTCATGAGGTCCATGAACACCGCAGAGCATTGGTCAATCCGAAGGGCATGACTCTAAACTCGTAGTGACCATACCGCGTTCGGAAAGCTGTCTTGAAGATATCACTAGACTTCACTTTCAATTGGTGATATCCGGACCTTAAGTCAATCTTTGAGAACACAACAGCACCCTTCAAGCTGATCGAAGAGATCATCAATTCTGGCAGTGGGTATCTATTCTTGATAGTCAGCTTATTCAACTCACGGTAGTCGATGCACAAGCGCATACTACCATCTTTCTTCTTGACAAACAAGACCGGAGCTCCCCAAGGTGACACACTAGGCTGTACGAAACCTCTATCAATGAGCTCATTCAACTGATTTTGCAACTCTTTCAACTCGTAGGAGCCATCCTATACGGAGCTTTAGATACCGGAGCGGCACCGGGGACGAGATCAATAGAAAACTCGACATCCCCGTCTGGAGGCACTCCCGATAGATCATCGGGAAGACATCAACAAAGTCGCAGACAACCCCGACTTCATCGACTCTTTTCTCCACTTTACCCTTGCCTTCAAATGAAGCATCATCCACTAGGGCATAGACTTGCATCGGTCATGACAGCACCTTCTTACAAACCCTTCTCTTTTCCCCCCCGAAATTCTAAGACCGGACTTCCACAAATATGGAACTGAATCTTCTTTGAGGAACAAAGGAACACAGCCTTGTGGGCTGTTAACCAATCAATTCCCAAAATAACATCGAAGTCCTTCATATCAAGAATTACAAAATTGGCTTCCAAGTTCTTCTCACCAATCAACACAGGACATTTAGATAACCCCTTATCTAGTTTCACAATAGGACCAGTAGGTGTACTAATCAATAAACAACTAGACAACTTCTCGGGATTAGGTTAGTCTTCTTGATGAATGCAGATGACATGAACGAATGAGATGCACCCGTATCAAATAAGACAAATGCGAAATAGAAGCAACTAACAATGTACCTGTAATCACTTCATGGCTTGGATCCCGCTCAAGCACTTGAAATACTGAAAACTCTACCGGAGGGAGGAGGCAGGAGCACTCTTCACCACTCGGAGCAGGGCTCTGCTGGGCGAGCCGCTTCGGACAGCACGAGCGAAATGACCAGCTTGCTTGCAATAGAAGCAAACAGGATTGCTTTGGGTCCAACAGGGGTGGTTGCAACAGAGGGCTTCTGAACAAAAGGCCTAGCACTTGCACTTGCACTTGCTGGTGGTCGGTTTCCGCCATCTTGTCTAAACTGGCCGGGCTGCTGAAAACCCGAGTTCTGACCTACACTCTTAGGCTGAAAGGTAGGAGTGGGGTAGGGTGTAGGTCTCACAAAACGCCGATCATTACGATCCACCAAACCAGAGTTCTTTGGCTGCCACGGCTTTTGCACACGTGCACTTTCCTTTGTTTCTTCCAATTTCTTCGAGTTCTGCACCACTTGAGCATAGCTCACTATAGGCTGGACTGTGAGATAAGCTTTAATGGCAGGGCGCAATCCTTTGAAGAACTTCTTTGCTTTGGCGAGGTCATCCTTCGAGAGAATTTGGAGCAAAGAAATGAAGCTCCTCGAACTTCTGTTGGTACTCCAACACGGACAGAGATCCTTGTGTAAGAACCATGAACTCAGCTTCCTTCGCATCCTTCACCGCCTCGGGAAAGTAATTCATACAAAAAGCCTCTTTGAACAACTCCCAAGTTACAACTCCTGCATGCAAACCTTCCAAAACAAAGGCCGAGTGGAGATCCACCATGCATCGGCTTCTTGTTGCAACTTCTCTTCAAAGAAACAGAATCTTCCGAGCTTCCGAGCATTGCAGATGTCGGAAAAGCCTTCTCCAACTCACGAAGCCACTTGTTAGGAAACAAGGGGTCCTTGGTAACTCCGGTGAAAGTGGGTACTTGCATCTTGAGTAAAACTCTCCATCGAAGCAGTATGAGGAGTTCCAGCTAAACCTCCCGCATTCAGGATCTGCGGCATGAGGATTCACATTAGCACCAGCTCGGGTCTCATTATGCGAGTCATGAAACCCACCAACATCTGGTTGAACCGAGCTGCTGCTGCTGCATCATATTGCCCATAATATTGGCAATATCTCGGAAACTTCCAACATTCGGGGCACCGGATATCTCATGGGTACCCCGATCAACATTAGGTATCTCACCACCTCCATGAGGTATTTCACCACCTCCTTGAGGTATTTCACCACCTCCTTGACCACTTTGGATTCACCACGCCCACTTCTCGCAGTAACCATTCCGCAAAACCGAGAACATCAAAATACCGAATTTCAAGTTTCAACATAAACCACAAGTCCAAATGATTTGAAAACTTAAATCATGCTCAAATATATCCATATAGTCATCAAACAATAATCCATAAGGCAAAAATCACATTTTCCAAAAATTCAACAGCAAAAAGAGGTCTCTGTGACCATTGGTCGAGTGATTGGTCGACCGACCCGATCGACCAATGAGTCGACCAATGCGGACAGAATGCGAAAATTCGCATTATAAGCCTCATTTCCACATTCCAACTTCATTCTATCTTCTTTCAAAGGTGAGAGAGCTCTAGGGAAAGTCTCCAAAGGTTCTCACAAGTGTTCTTGAGGTGTTTTGGTGCTTTAACAACAACACAACAACACACAATCATCACAAACAAGGTAAATCTCTCAATCTTTCTTCCATTTTCATCTTCTCATGCTTGCATTTCAATCAAAACCATGCTTTGCTTGTATCCAATGCTAGAAATCATGCTTAGGAATGCTTAGAAACATACTCCCTAGGTTTTAAACACAATGCCATGCATAGAAAACAAGTTCTAACATATTGGTGTTCATCTCGCAACGTTTTCATATCGAAATCGTTATCTTTAGAAAAATTTCGTTTTCTCTCAAACCGCTTGAAATTTTCGCACGAGATCAAATGCTACATGCTCAAGATGATATTGTAGATAGGTCCATACAATTTGATTAAACCAATTTCAACTTTTCAAAAATCCCATTTTGACCTAAATTGCAAAATCCCCAAATTTCCTTCTTGCTGAATTTTTCGCTTTAATCCAAGTTTTCGATCGATTTTCTTCAAACAAACTTCATAGACATGAAATTCCAAGTATTGCGCACATGCTAGTATGTTCAAATCAAATTTCCCCCAAATTTGGAATTTTCCGAAAAATTACGAAAATACCCTTTTGGCTCAAATCTTAAAGTAGCACTAACTGGAAATGTCTCTTGTCTCTTTCACAGATACACTATGCAGAGGGGAGGGCGAGGACGAGGTAGAGGTCGTGGTCGCATTGTAGGGGCACTTAGGGGCAGAGGTCAGGTTCCTTCAGAGCCAAGCCAGGAGGTTAGGAGACCAGACATGTTCGACACACCTCAGGCCGAGTTCCTGTACGAGGCCTACTTTAGTTACTTGCAATATCGAGATGGGACGTCTACTTCACTTACGCCAGCTCGAGTCTTTAGGATTCGGCAGAGATTCGACACGTTGCGGTGGACTCATCTCTTCACCGAGGATCTGCCGGTATACCGGGAGCTAGTGAGGTTGTTCTTCAAGCAACCTTACCTACACGAGAGGAGGCTCGAGGCCAAGGACATCCACTTAGACTTGTCCTAAGGAGCAGGGTCTTTCGGACTCAGATTCGCTTCTCCACCCGAGCACTGGCTGAGAACTTGCAGGTTCCTTACTATCCACAAGCGGTGTGTGTGGATACCTGCAGGAGCAGATCCGGACAGCCATCCGATGCCGTACGAGCTTCGCGAGATATGCTCTACGCTATGGGATAGTCGTCGATGCTTCACTCCGTGGACCAGCGGACGGATGACGGATTCCCGCACGGATTATCGGTCGCATAGTCGGCCGAAACATTATGCCGAAGGCCGGACATCACCATCGGGTCATAGTGATGGAGGCCTTAGTCATCTACCGCATCTACATGGGCTTCGAGATAGATCTCTCCTACATCATTCAGCAGGTCATGCTGGACTTAGTTCTCGCGGCCTAGCATGCGGAACCTTTGCTATGGGAGGCTACCGACCTTGATCTTCGGGAATTTGGGGGTGAGTTTCGAGGATACACCAGTGGACACCGGTTCCACGGGGATACTCAATCGGGACTCGGACCATTCGTCGATGAGACTGCAGCGGATCCCGAGAGATCTCCTGGTCCTGAGGGTGAGGATGATGAGGAGTCGAGAGGATGAGGATCGGGAGTCGGAGGATGGAGGAGAGGATATCGGTCCCGATAGTGATGATCAAGCCGGAGATGATGCAGGATATGCACGAGGCTGAGCCGGTGCATCACGAGTTTCCTTCATCACACTTCGAGGCAGGTGGCCCTTCACATGCAGTTCCAGAGACTTCAGATCTTGGGGCACAGATGAGATCGATGACTTCCATGCTAGAAAGGATGGAGGTCAGACATGAGCAGATGTATGAGAGGATGGAGTCACGACAGGATAGGATAGAGCATCGGGTGACTCAGCTAGCGGAGGAGTTCGGAGCATACGAGAGATCGAGAAGATCACCTAGATAGACTGTACCCTAGGATTTCCATTTATGCACTTCAGATGTAATCATTGTAAAAACTTTTGAAATTAATGAAGTTCATTTTGTTTCACTTAATTATTGTATATTATGCACCTTTCTTTTCTTTGCATTAGTGATATTTGTTTAAGTATAATTATGGTATGTTATTCGGAAATGTTCTGTTATGCATCAATGGTTAAGTTTCTAGTCCAGGTGTTCTATTATTCACTTCTAAGAGTAGAAGAGTCATTTAAGATCAATGACTCAAGAATGTTCAGTTATTGTCTTTTGTGGTTAGGATTTCCTCGAACCTTGGGCTCTGATACCAATCTGTCACATCCTCCCAGCCGGTACCCTATCTGGCATATCCGAGAGTGTGATCCACAGCCCGAAGATCAGGTATCAAGTAATCAACCTCCCACATAAACAATAACATAATCATGAACAATACTGATAAAAGTGCGGAAGATAAACCATAGATCCAAATAAGGAAAGAATGAATCATATAAAAATCAGAGTACTAGATATAATCAGAGTGTCAAAACAGATAAGTAAAGTGAGGCAAAATCCCACTCTACAACCAGCGGAAAAGTAGTTCTAAAAGAGAATAAGCAAGACAAAATCTAATCCCAGTAGCAAGTACAATGGGTAACTAAATTAGTCTCCACTTTATAGACAACATCCCTATAAGTATAAATCTCATAAACGGCACAAGGGCGCTTCCACTCAATGGTCGGACTAAGCATCGTACGGAGCATAACCACTCGCGGGATCTTCAGTGTAATTGTTTTAACCACAATCACCTTCCTGGAAATATGCCTCTTCGCCTTGCGCTTCTTCATAGGGACCGTCATAATATTCAGTACCTGCAGAATAGTCTAACAAACATTGTACAATAAAGGAATGAGTTTCAAAGAAACTCAGTAAGGCAGTTAAATCCATAATAACATAAATGGCAGGATTTCAGAACAAACATAAATGCAATATGGTATGAGACAAGCAATGAATGAATGAATCTAACTCTATGTATGCTGGTCTCTATTGGCAGACATGCTTTAAGTCATAGCATCGTACTTCTTTAGGAAGGTCTCAATCACTCATCATCAGTTGGTAATGGGTCCGGCGTCCCTCGGGACATTCCATGGCTGGGGGTTAAGTCACCACTCTCTCACATCACCATTGGTCTAAGTACCGGCGCATGTCAGGGTAAAGCCTAGCCAAATGCAAGTCTTCTACTTAGTTACATCAAGTCAAATCCAGATACGTCCATTCCTCGTCCCTGACGATCCTTTCCGGTATCCTTCACACTAGAGTCCTCATAGTCCCTGACTACGGACTCATCAACCCTATTGATCATCCACATATGGTAAATGGGAAGCTCTCACGTCCTCTCACGGGTTGGTTACCGGTCTTAAGCGCCCGTGAGCCCAAGTCTAACCATATGCAACCCTACCAATAAATGGCCCCCACAATGTGATTCCTGTCCTCTCATGGGTTGGTTACCGGTCTTGAGCGCCCATGAATCCCCATTGCTACCACGGGTCGTTCGGTCTCAATACCCCTCCGATTAGGGTCTGACATAACAGGACATCCTAGCCAAACACTACTAGACAATCCTAGATATGTCATCCAACAGTTTAGGAAGGTGTCCATAGGGCATCTCCGGAAACATCCCATAATATTCCCGTAGTAGTCCAAGGACAGAAGTGTCAAAAGGACACCTCTCCTTTCCAAACCATACTTAAGCATACACATGCATCAATTCATATCATCACATATATGGTAACTTCATATATGGAAAGAAATCAATAATTACAATCACTTTGTATATAATTGGTAAGTAAATCATACATGAGTCAATTCAATATGAATAAGTAATGCTACTGTAATCAAAGTTATGCAACAGGAGTATATCATTGTAAGAATCTAATTAAGGAAACAAATCATAGATATTCAAATATAGAAACTAGATTCATGCTATCTATGTTGTTAAAGAAGTAACCATCCTTACCTTTTATAACTCGCAAAGGAATCCTAGGAAATCAATTAAGATCTTGGCAAACTTGAGAAGAAGGTCCTAAACAAGTGTATACAACATATTAGGAAAGATCCCTAACAGAAAAGATACCAAAACATCCAACACAGACCAATTCTGGAGTTGCTGTACTCATTGGTCGAGTGGATTGGTCGACTGGTCCAGTCGACCAATCAGTCGACCAATGTAGACAGTAGCCTAAAAAACAGAGTTTGAAGATATAAAATCCAAATTTGGTGGTTCAAAAGGGTACTAATCAAGGGGTAAACTACACCAGTAGTATCCTAACATATAGGGGACCTCAAAACACTAATCCAATCAAGCCATCAAGATCCAAATTAGGAAACAAAAAGTTACCATTATTAGATCAACCATGGATCTTGAAGAATTCAAGATAGAAATCAAAGACAAGAACAATAAGGGAATGGATCATTGCTTCAGGTAAAGGTATCATGAAAAGCATACTTAGATCTTCAAGGAAATAGGCTTAAAAGCATAAATCTAAATAAGGAAACAAAACCTACCATATATGTAACTATCATGATTCATGAAGAAAACATGGTATGGTAGAAGAGAAACAACTAGAGATTGATAGATCATGGATCATGAAAAGAAAACACAGCAATTGGCTACTAACATGATCAACATAGAAGATCCAAGGAGATCAGAATTCAAATCAGAAGTTAAACAAAGACTAGATCATGGTTTGATCTTGATTCCTTCAAAAGCTTGCAATGATCATGGTTAAGATCATTGTTCTAGCCATTAATCCTTAGGATGATCATGAGAGACAAGTCCAGAGATGTTTGCAACAGAGAATGCAGCATCTCCTCTACTATCTCAACTCAAAAAGGAAAGAAACACAGAGATGGAGGAGAAGAAGAGAGTGTAGACATACCTTTTGATGCAAAAGGAAGAGTTTCGACGAAGATCCGTCAAAAAAATCACCAAGGATGCAAGGGAGATGACTTGCAGAGGTCTTTGGTTCGTTCCAAAGAGTTTGGAGGCAGCAAATACGAAGTAGACTCGAGATTGGACTTAAATAGAGCAAGCAAGACCTAATTGCCAAAGACAACACTCATTGGTCGAGTGGATTGGTCGACTGGTCTAGTCGACCAATCAGTCAACCAATGCTGACAGCAATTCCAAAACAGGGAATTGAAGACCCAGATCAAATCCAATCCTAAAGGGGTTTTGCACACATGTCAAGTGACTTACGTAATAGGTAGAAATGCGTTCAAACCATGATAGAGAGCACTCCAAGTCCATCAACTAATCCGATCTTCATCAAGATTCAGTTTCCATAAATAGAACTTCATCATCAACTCTCATGGATTCAAAGCCAGACACCAAGTCCTCCACTGGGATGGCCCAAAGCTGACTTCTTACTTTACTTCGGGTCACTGGACCTACAAATAACAAGGTTTCCGGGTCAAGGTTAGGGCTGGGTTGTACACCTATAACTCAGTTTGGTACAAAATGACATGATGTTAAAAGAAAAATGAAGGAATACATAAGCTAGGCATGCGGTGGAGGCATAGCATCAATGGATGGCTAAGAAACTCATAGGTTAATCATTTGTAGACACTTGGAGTGGTGGTTGCAAGGTTGCAGTACCATTTCCAATGTCTCACCAACAAGAAAGGAATAGAAAAGAGTAGAAAATGGTAGGATAGAGAGTGGAATGGTGATTCAGACCTTAGTGTGGAAGATGTAGACAAGAATCAATAGTAAACAATGAGTTTGGATGAGGTGCCCTTCACATTAGCCAAGGAGATGCCTTGGGAAGCTCTCCCCACGATTTCAGGTGAGAAAATGATTGCACAAGGGCTCAAGGCTCGAGGTCATAATAAATAGAATAGGAATATTCCATGGAATCTTTAACTTGGCAGACTGGGAAACTTTGGTCGATGGTTTTGGTCAATGGTATCGACCAAAAGGATCGACCAAAATGTTTCTCAGCAGAAAAATAGGTTTAGTTCAGCAACTTCAAGTAGGGATTTGAAAGGCTATACAACGTCAATTTGAGTGAGGTTTTCTTCCACAATTCAATCAAGAGGTCTAGTTTCGGGGAATACCTTCGGATTGTGCATAGGAGGTCATTAGGTACATCAACGAGATTAATCTTCTCCGATGCGCAGACTTTCCTTAAACACTGATAATGCATTTAAGCAAGGGGTATCATCATCAATGTCCATAGGCTCAGTCTCCGAATCATGATCATCAATCAGAATGGTCCATAGGTCTCTTCTACCACCGCTTTGGGTCTTCGGACCTGAATACAACAGTGGATCCAGGTTAGGGTCAGGGTTAGAATAGGGCTGGATATTACATTCTCCCCCCCCCCTTAAAAGAAATTTCATCCTCGAAATTGATAGCGTACCTGTGCTTCCAAAAAGATGAGGAAACTTCTCCTTAATGTCTTCTTCTTTCTCCCATGAAGCTTCTTCGGGGGTATGGTTCTTCCATCGAATCTTCACCAAAGGAATGGTGCGATTCCGCAACTTCTTGTCCTTTCTATCTAGGATCTCAGCTTGTCCTTCATCGTAAGAAAGATCGACACTAAGTCCTTCGGGTGCTTGCTGTAATATGTGCTCCGGGTTCTCTATGCATTGTCAAAGCATCGAAACATGGAACACATTGTGAACTCTAGCAAGAGATGGAGGCAAGGCCAAGCGGTATGCTACAGGTCCAACCTTCTCCAAAATCTCAAAAGGTCCAATGAAGCGGGGGCTAAGCTTTCCTTTCACATTGAATCTCGTCACCCCTTTCATAGGTGATACTTTATGGGAAACTTTCTCTCCAATTGAAAATTCTAAGTTGGTTCTTCTCTTGTCGGCATAAGATTTCTATCTAGATTGAGCAGACTTGATCCTTTCCCGAATCATATCAACCATATCACTTGTAGCTTCTATCATCTCTGGACCTAAGACTTTTCTTTCACCAGTCTCAGTCCAATACAAAGACGTTCTACAAGTGTTACCATACAAAGCCTTAAACGGAGCCATGTCTATTGTTGCTTGATAACTGTTGTTATAGGCACACTCAACTAAGGCTAAGTGTTCATCCCAATTTCCACCCATGTCAACCACACAAGATCTAAGCATGTCTTCTAGTATATGAATTGTCCGCTCAAATTGTCCATCAGACTGTGGGTGATGAGCTGTACTCAGATTCAATTGGGTTCCCAAGGCTTTCTGTAGACCATTCCAAAACCTTGAGGTGAACCTAGGATCACGGTTAGAAACAATACTCACCGGCACTCCGTGTAGACGAACTACATTGTCCACATAAAGTCTAGCTTGCTTATCCAAGGTGTAAGTGATCTTCATAGGAATGAAATGGGCTTGTTGGTGCAACCTAGAGGGGGGTGATTAGGTTGCAACTAGTGGATTGTCCCAATTTTTCGGTTTGTGCGGAAATACACGGTAAATTGAAAAATGAAACTAAACAATACAAGCAACTACAACACGGGATTTATAGTGGTTCGACTATACAAGTCTACGTCCACTCCTCTCTTGGCCTCAAGAGAGTATTCCACTATTGAATCTCTTTCAATACAATGGGTAGAGATCAAACCCTTACAATAATCTTTGTTACAGGGCAAGAGAACCCTTTACAATCTTTGTTTAACAAGCAGGGCAAGAGCACCCAATAACCAATTCTAATCTACCAACCTAGACTAGAATTGAAATAGTTACAAAGGACGGATGTTACCTTAAGAGGTGTGACACTTTACCTCTTGTGTGAATGTGATACAATGTGAGTTGTATGCTCAAATGGAAATGTATGCACCACCGACACCTTCAATCACCTCAAGCTTGGCTTCCACAAGCTTAGAAACACCTTGGTATATTTCTTCAAGGTTGGGAGAAGGTGAAAGGCAAAGCACAAGGCTTTCTTGCAATTTGAGAGCTTTAGGATCACTTGGGGAGTGGGTGATCAAGTGTGAGTGTTGTTCCTCTCAAATGAGGTGAATTGGGTTTATATAGAGCACCTTTGAGTGCCAAAACCCAATCCCCAACACATAGAAAACGGACACATTTTTGTCCTATTTTTCAGCCTAGACGGACGTCCGTCTGGTCAGACGGTCATCCATCTCAAAAGTATCCGTTGCAAACAGCTGTAGAGGATATTCTCTTTAAACTAGCCGTTATAGTCAAATCTGGGCCAGACGGACGTCCGTCTGCCCAAACGGACATCCGTCTGGCCTGGACTGGCTCAGACGGACATCCGTCTGCCAAACGGAAATTCCATCTGGCCTTCTGTTGTTTTCTGAGAAACAGAGTTATCGTATACAGACGGACATCCGTCTGCTCAGACGGCTATCCGTCTGAACTCTATTTTGCTGACTTAAGTTGGGGCTGGGACATGGCTTGGGTTTTTGGACTTTTTGGTCAACCCTAAGCATTGTACACCTCACTAACATGTCCTAGGTCACTCTAGTAATATGAATTACATATAATTGATGCATTTACATGAATGTGTATGCGAGAGTGTCCTAAGCCCTAATTCAACCTAATTCTTGATCTTCGACTTGATCTTCGACTTGATTTTGTGCAAAGGTCTTCATGTCCATCTTGGCATGGTCATCTTGACTTAGACTTAGACTTCATGTCCATCTTCATGTCTATCTTGGCATGATCTTGGCTTTGACTTGCATATGGCTTTGACTTGGAGTTGGTCCACTTGTTCTCATCTTGAACTAAAACATTATAACTCAATATAGCCATTAGTAATTCATGCTTATTATCATCAAAACCAATAGAGGCTGATGTGGCAAATGCTGACATGGCATTTCCCAACAGGGCTGATTTGGTCAACCTATCAACAATCACCCACACAATGTCATTTCCCTTACTCGTCCGAGGCAAGCTAGTCACGAAGTCCATTGAGATGTCTTCCCACTTCCAACTAGGAATAGGTAGGGGCTGAAGTAATCCAGATGGGGGTTGACGAACAGCTTTTACACGTTGGCAAGTTTCACACCTGGCAACGTAGTCTTCAACGTCCACTTTCAAACCGTTCCACCAAAAATGTTCCCTTAAGTCTTTGAACAATTTGGTACTTCCAGGGTGTACTGTAAAGATGGACTGATGTGCTTCTTTCAATATTTCCTTCTTGATTTCATCAACAGCAGGCACACAGAGTCTACCTCTAAACAATAAGGTACCATCCATAGATGTACTAAAAGGAGGGTCCATTTCTGAATTCAGAACTTTGCAAGGCAACAATTTTATCTCTAAGGGAGGATCTCGCAGTCATGGCATAAAGAATACAATCCAAACCCTTACGGACCACTTCCAAACCAAATCTTTCCATCGAGGACAACAAAGGCAGACTCAAAGCATTTAAATCCAACTCTTTTCTTTGACTCTTTCTACTAAGAGCATCCGCCACTACATTTGCTTTACCCATCTTTGTTCGTAAGGGATGTCACAATCATAGTCAGAGACCAATTCCAACCATCTTCTTTGTCTCATATTCAACTCCTTCTGGGTGAAGAAGTATTTCAAACTTTTATGATCCGTAAAGATGGCGATCTTCTCACCGTATAGATAGTGTCTCCAAATTTTCAAAGCAAATACAACAGCTGCAAGCTCTAAGTCATGAGTGGGGTATTTCCGCTCATAATCCTTTAGTTGTCGAGAGGCATAAGCCACTACCTTTCCGTGTTGCATCAACACGCAACCCAAACCAATTTTAGAAGCATCAGTGTAGACTGTCAATCCACCGGAACTATCAGGTATAGTCAAAACCGGAGCGCTTGTCAATCTAACTTTCAGCTCTTCAAAATTCTTCTCAAAAGAATCGGTCCAAACAAACTTCTCTTCTTTCCTAGTTAGCCTAGTCATAGGGGCAGCCAACCTAGAAAAGTTTTCAATAAATCTCCGGTAGTATCCTGCCAATCCAAGGAAACTTCTTATCTCAATCACGGTCCTCGGTCTTTCCCAATCAGTAACAGTTTGAACTTTCTTTGGCTCAACACGAATACCCTCGGCTGAAACAACATGGCCAAGAAATACTACACTTGAGAGCCAAAAGTCACACTTGCTAAGCTTAGCATAGAGTTTCTTTTCTCTCAACCTTTGCAATGTGAAGTTCAAGTGCTCCATATGCTCTTCTTCATTCTTTGAGTAAATCAAGATGTCATCAATGAAAACGATTACAAACTTATCGAGTACATCGTGAAATACTCGGTTCATGAGGTCCATGAACACGGCAGGGGCATTAGTAAAGCCGAAAGGCATCACTTTAAATTCATAATGTCCGTACCTTGTTCTGAACGCTGTCTTAAAGATGTCACTTGACTTCACTTTCAACTGGTGATATCCCGATCTCAAATCAATCTTTGAGAAGACAGCTGCACCCTTCAACTGGTCAAAAAGGTCATCAATTCGAGGCAAAGGGTATCTATTCTTGATTGTTAGCTTGTTCAACTCCCGGTAGTCAATGCACAGACGCATACTACCATCTTTCTTCTTTTCGAACAAGACCGGAGCTCCCCAAGGCGATACACTTGGCTGCATGAAACCTCTCTCTAAGAGTTCATTCAACTGAGTTTGCAACTCTTCGAGTTCGGTAGGTGCCATTCTGTAAGGGGCCTTGGATACAGGAGCCGCTCCAGGAATTAAGTCTATAGAAAACTCAACTTCCCTATCGGCGAATAAGACGATGCCGGCTGCCGTCAATGGGAGTCGTTAGTGCAGCCCAAATCCAAGTGTTGGCTGCCTCGCTGTTCATTACCTTGTCCAAGGACATCCGGAGCTGTACCATGTACGAGAAAGGTTCTCCGTCTTTGGTGCACTCGGTTCTCTTTCGTACTTGCAATGTCAACTAAGAACAAGTCCCCCGAAGGTTAAGCTCAAAAGAACTTAGCAAGTAAACCAAACACAATAAGCATATTCACATTTATTCACAAGCAAACATATATGCAATGATATAAAACAATATATGCAAATATGCTTCTAACTCTATGTATGTTTGCTGGTCTCTATTGGCAGACATGCTTTAAATCATAGCACCATACTTCTTTGGGAAGGTCTCAATCACACATCATCGGTTGGTAATGGGTCGGTACACCTTACGGACAACCTTGGCTGGGGTTTAAGTCACCGCTCTCTCACATCACCATTGGTCAAAGTATTGGCGCATGTCAGGGTAAAGCCTAGCCCAATGCAAGTCTTCGACTTAGTCATATCAACTCAGATCCAGATACGTTCATTCCTCGCCCCTGGCGATCCTTTCCGGTATCCTTCACACTAGAGTCAGCGTATCCTATGGCTACAACCAACTCGGACTACGGACTCATCAACCCTATAGGTCATCCACATATAGTAAACTGGAAGCTCTCATGTCTTCTCACGGGTTTGTTACCGGTGTCACATCCCGCCCAAATACACCCAGCCTATACCCTATCTGGGTTACCCGGGGGAGTGATCCACAGCCCAAAAGATCAAGTTTAGGAACGATCATATCCATTTAGCACAATAACATAATCAAAAGCAAGAACAAATCATTGTATTCTAATAAGTTAATAATAAAAGTCAAGAAAGGATCACAGAAGGATCACTAAAGAATATCAGAGTGCGGAATAACAAGATACCAAATCAAAAGACAACTGTAGAGTATAGCGGAAATATACCCCACAACATATGCGGAAGGTAGATCGAAATCTAAAGCAAGCTCTAAGCTAATACAAGTAAAATAAAAGTCTAAAAGAAACAAGAGAATCTAATCCACATCTTCAGTCGGCCCTTCTTCTTCTTCAGTCTTCATCCTCTTCACTTTAGGGTCATGCTCTTGAAGCTTCAGATCAGCATCTAGTGCACGATCCCATCGGAGAATAAGAGATGCCGGCTGCCATCAATAGGAGCCATCAATGTGAGCCATCGATGTAGCCCAAATCCGATTGTTGGCTGCCTCGCTGTTCATTACCTTGTCCAAAGACATCCGGAGCTGTACCATATAAGGAAAGGTTCTCCGTGCTGGTGCACGGGTTCTCTTTCGTACCTGCAATGTCATCTAGAAACAAGTCCCCTGAAGGGTAAGCTCAAAAGAACTTAGCAAGTAATCCAAACACAATAAGCATCTTCACATGTATTCACAAGCAAACATATATGCAATGATATGAAACAATATATGCAAATATGCTTCTAACTCTATATGTGTATGCTGGTCTCTATTGGCAAACATGCTTTAAGTCATAGCACCATACTTCTTTGGGTAGGTCTCATCTCACAACGCCGGTTGGCAAAGGGTCCTTCATCCATCTTGGACAATCCATGGCTGGGGGTTAAATCACCGCTCTCTCACATAACCGTTTGGTCTAAGTATTGGCGCATGTCAAGGTAAAGCCTAGCCCAATGCAAGTCTTCTACTTAGTCATATCAACTCAGATCCAGATACATCCATTCCTCGCCCCTAGCGATCCTTTCCGGTATCCTTCACACTAGAGTTAGCATAGTCCCAAACTACGGACTCATCAACCCTATAGGTCATCCACATATAGTAAATGGGAAGCTTTCATGTCCTCTCACGGGTAGGTTACCGGTCTTGAATGCCGATGAGTCCAAGTCTATCCATATGCAACCCTACCCATAAATGGCCCCCACAATGTGATTCACGTCCCCTCACGGGTTGGTTACCGGTCTTGAGCACCCATGAATCCCCATTGCTACCACGGGTCATTCAGTCTCAATACCCTTACGAATCGGGTCTGATATAACAGGGGTATAACCTAGCCAAACACTGCTAGACAAGCCCTAGGTATGACAACAAATAATCCGGGAAAATGTCAAAGGGCAACATTGGAAATATCCCATACTACCCCCAATGATGTCCAAGGACAGAAATGTCAAAAGGACATTCCCCAATCCCAAATCATACCTAAGCAATCACAATCATAATTCAGTCATATCATCCACGACAAATATCTCATCAAATAGAAGAGTATAATAAGACAAGATTAAATGAATAAGAAACATACATGAATAAGTATTCATTCATGATCAAGTACATAAAGTAAATAAGGAAAGAAGATCCTACTGTACTTATAGCATTCATATCATAATGGAAACTAACATAACCGTAGCTAAATCATGCATTCATGTCATAATACATAAAGACATGTAAATAGGCATATTGTGAGTTGGAATATTCACCTCGTAATCCGAACTTATAGTCTTCAAATAAGAGATTAGAGAATAGATCCAAAATCACCTAAACAAGCTTGACAAAACATGTATAGGTCATAAGAAGTGATTCCAAAAGATTGGAATCGAAACGGATCAAAAACAGAGTTGCTGTTCTTGTGGGTTGATTGGCTGGGTTGAGTGCTCCAGTCGACCCAGGCAATCTGCCCAAGAGCAAATCCGGAAATAAAAAGAGAATCTTGATCCGAAACCTATGCTACACAAACCGGAATGCGACGAAACTTGGAGGGATTGTCTAACACAGTAGTCTAAGACTAAAAAGCATAATTTAGACATCAAACACCATTAAAACCATTACTTACTAATTTAGAATCATAGTTTCTATTTTGGAAAACAAGACTTTCTAATTTGGAAAACAACATGGTTTTCATTGAAAACAAGCTATGAATGAAAGAGATGAACTAGAGATGATGATATCTCATTCTAGTACATGAACACAGTAAATCAAGAGTAAGAATGATCATAAAGATGGATCTAATATGCTAGAAGAAATCGAAATAAGAACATGATCATAGTTTAAGAAGAAATCATGTAAAGAATGAATATGAAATCATAGCTTATAGAAAGAGAAGAGATTGTAGAAGATATGATTGCAGAGATGCAATATCTTCCTCATAATCTCAGATCAGAGAAGAGAATGATCATAGTAAGAATGAATCAATAGCATAATAGATTGAATACTAACCTTTGATTGAAGAACAAGAGAGAGAAAGCTTGAGAGTTGAATGTAGAGCTTCTTCTACACCAAAGGAGGCTTGGAGATGAGTTCCCTTCGTTCTCTAGGTGTTTTGGAGGCTAGGGATACTAAAAACACGAAGTTATGAGGTATATATAGCAATAAAGACCTAAACAGAAGATTCTGCTTGGATTCTGTTTACTTGGGTCGAGTGGGTGGGTAGCATGGCCCAGTCGACCGAGGCACTCGACCCAGGCTGACAGCATAGCCTAAAATAGGGATTTGAGGGCCTTTCTCTTATTGGAATCAAACGAAACTTTCTACACAACAACTATAACTTACCTAGCATAGGAAAATGGCTTTAAATCATATCTAACCATGCTCTAAGGTCATCAACCAATCTTCTCTTCATCAAGGTGCATTCTCTTTTCTAAATCAACCAAGCTCTTCAAGTAGGGAATTCGATCATCAATTTTCTATGGGTTTTCGAATCTACACTAAGGGAGAGGTCCGACTTGACTTCCTAGGACCTTCTAAACATATCAACACCATACTCAAGGTCTAACTTCAAGGTCAAACGTCAAACAAGTTCTTCTTCATCCAAAACAAATAGGGTGTCTAATTTAGGTTTTGGGCTGGATTTCACATTCTCCCCCCCTTAAAATAATTTCGTCCTCGAAATTGGGAGAGTACTAGGCTTCTAAAGAGATGATGGTACTTCGTTTCTAACTAGACTTCCTTCTCTCAAAATCTATGGGAAACAAATAACTATAAGACTTTTGTAAGAAAACAGGGGAGTAAATCTAACATGCTTTGAAATCAAATCGAAAGTATGATCATGGCTTCATGAAGATTTCACAAGGATCATGGCGAAGATCAATATGAAGATCATAAAACCTTAAGAATGAAAGGAGATTGTAGAATAGATGGTTGCAAGGATGCAACATCTTCTTCGTAATCTCAATCACAAAGAATAAATCATAGCAAGAATAGATCAATACAACACAAGAGAGATTACTAATCTTTGATCGAAGAATAGGAGATGAAATGTTTGAAGTCTTGAAACAATTAGAAGGAATAACAATTCATGGAGATCACATTTGATTTCTCTTCGAAATCCTCATGTGGAGAATTCACAAGGTTATAGAGTGTATGGAGATCCACTCTAGAACAGAAGGGATATAATGATTAGTCATGGGAATGATTTAAGATCACCCTCCTATCAAAGGAAATGGGAGGCACAAGAAGAAATTGTAGAGAGAATAGATCAGCTTCGAGGTAAACGTCTACCAAACGAAACTAGGCAACTCATACGACAAAGAATAAATCAAACAATGCATATGGTATGTATACATTCGGCACAACAGCAAGGTTAGGATTAGGTGGGATTTCACAATCTCCCCCCCTTAAAAAAATTTTGTCCTCGAAATTGGAAGCATACTTGGGCTTCCAATAAGATGAGGAAACTTCTTCAGGGGTGTGATTCTTCCACCGAAACTTTACCAGGCGATGGAAGGTACCATGAAAATAGATCTAATAGGTAAAGAACACTGGACTCTTGGCCGATTTCTTAAACAGTTAAGAGGAAATCAAAACAATACTCACAGGCACTTCAATCAAAACTAGGCAAACTCATATGGCAAGAATAAATCAAAACAATGCATATAGCCTATATGCAATGCATCAGTAAGGATTAAATCGAGCAACGTATATGATATGTATGTAATGTATAAGCAAAGAATAAATCAAGGCAATGCATATGGTATTTATACAATGCATAAGTAAAGAATAGATCAATAGCAGAAGTTAAAGGCTAAGAGCAACGTACCGGTTACGAGATCTTGTTTTGGTTCTAACTTGCTTTCAACGATGCTAGTCACTTCACCGGCAGGAGGGGCTTGAACTAACTTCGCAGCTAAAATAGCTTGACGACGTAAATTATGAGGGCAACGACGGGCGAAATGTCCTTTTTGACGGCTGTAAAAACAAACAAACTTTCCCTGTCCTAAAGGTCGCACTGACTCTAAAGATCTTTGATTCATTGGCCTTGGGTGTGCAACAATTTGATTGAGGTTTGCATTCCCAACACTTTGTCTCACAGTCCGGGGCTGATACATCGAGGTGGGGTACGGTGCAGGCCTAGTGAACTTTTTGCCGGTCCTTTTTAGCATAGCTAGGACTTCTACTGAGTAGGGACTTCTGGTGACCTAACTTCACTTTTCCAACATCTAGCACAACAACAAGATTAGGGTTTGCCTGGGCAGCATCACAGGTCTCATTGTGCATGGCCATTATCCCAGTCAAGATTCGGTTGAACTGTGCACTCTGCTGTTGCAACATTTCCCCCATAAGATTAATGATTTCTTGATAGTTGACCACTGGAGGAGCACCAGATGGGTTACCGGTCGGTTGACCTTTTGGAGGGTTCTGGCTTCAACACTTGCCAGAGGACACTCCAGCTTTAGGAATAACTCTCTTTCCATTCCGACTTGAGGAAGCACCACAGTTCCTTCTTCTGGTCATTCTGACAAACCAATTGAAAGTCAAAAATCTACGAGAAAATGTCCAAATTCAAAATCACACTTCCAACATGTCAAACATACTTGATTTCAACTGCACATTCCATTAAAATCCAAACAAGGCATCAAAATCAATATTTTCCAATGCCAAAACAACAAAATCTCCCCCGCTTGAAAAACAACCTTAAAGGGACCACTTTCTCTATTCTAAACTCATTTCTACCTTCACCAACTTCGAGTCTGGCTCTGAGGAAAAGGTTCTCTGGGGATTCCTAAGGTTCCAAGACTCTCAAGAGGCTTCAACAACAACTTACAACCTTCTTTGATCAACAACACATGATAGTCTTCATTCTTACTTCTTTTTTTTTTTTTTGCAAATGCCATTTACCAACTTCTTGGTTTTCTTCAAAACTAAGAAATGCTAATTGTCCTTGGTTAAAAACATGTTTAGGAGTGTTTAGAAACATGTTCCAACCATTTTCCACACAATGCCAAGCTTCAACTAAAAGATTTCCCACACTTTGCACCAATTTCACTATTCAGCTTCAACAAAATCCAACATTGCAAACACTTGTCCCACTTTAAAACCAAATAGAATTTTGTCCTCAAACCACTTCCTATATGACTATTTCAATATGAGAAAGCTGCTCATGCACTTCGTTCGGTCAAATTCCAACTTTCCAAAAATCACAAAACTTTACACAAAAGAGGATTCCTTCTTCCAAAGTTGCTGAATTTTTACCTCTACACATCAAAATTGACTGATTTTCACCAAACAAACCATCCCAGCATGTTTATCCAAGTCTTATGAACACACTAGAATGTCCGAATCGAAATTTTGACAAAATCGAATTTTTTTCGAAAAATTACGAAAATGCCCTTCTTGCAGAAATTTTCCAAACTCCAGGGGTTTCAATGGATCTTCTCCAAACAAACCTTCTTAGCATGTTAAACCAACTCTTATACACATGCTAACATGTCCAAATCACAGATTCCATCAAAAACAAACTTTTCCAAAAATTTACCAAAATGCCCCTCTTCACCAAAATATTGCATTACTTCCTTTACTCATGAAATGCAAAACTCAACTTGACTCTTCAAATTCCCTTCAAACCAACACAAAGAAAACACCTAGGGGTTAGGATAGGTAGAGGTGAAGATCAAAGTACTATTCCTATGTCATAAGCAGAGATAATACATGAATAAGGAGGCAACAATCCAAACTTCAAATGAGGTTCAAGATTAGGATGAGGATGATGATGCAGAGGATCAGGAGTTTCAGTAGGATGAGGAGGAAACTATTTCAGCTCAACAGTTTATGAGGATGCATGAACACAAATATTCTATAGAAGATCAATTGACACGACTAGAGGAAAATCTCGAGCTATGAGAGATCAGTTCGATTCTCAGGAACAATTTCCTAACATATAGCACTAGGATTGTCATCAAGTCTACGGTTGGAGGAAGAGCGATCAACTTCACTACTAGGAACATCATAGGGCTTCGCGACGCAGCTAGGTCAGAAGATGAGGGTGACATCGCTGAGGGTGCAGATGACATAGAGGAAGATGGTGGTGATTGATGATCATGATGATCATGATGATGGGGATGAACACGGAGATGATAATGATGATGACAATTACGGGGTTCCAACTTAAGGTGAGGATGACATTAATGATCAGGGAGGTGAGGATCATAGACATGAGGATCGAGGTCAGGATGAGATTCCGAGACACGAGGAGATTTCCTACACCGCAGTTCTTTGAGGTTGGAGGTTCATTACATACGACTTTTGAGGCTCTAGGTGTGGCTTCTCATCAGTCATCGCTCCATTCTATACTGGAGAGGATAGAGTCCTATGTGTATACCTTGGGAGAGAGATTTGCACGACTAGAGAATGAGTTCAGATTCTAGGAGGGTCCAGACAAATCACCGGAGTCAATCACTTAGATAGATAATGCTAGGAGTTTCCTTTTATGCTTTCACAGATGTATTTTCTTTTCAGACTTGTAAAAATCTCTTATGTGATTAATGAAATTTAGTTGTTTCACTTATGTTATTGTACATTATGCATTTCTTTTGTTGTATTAGTAGTTGTTAATGTTTAGTAATGACTTAGAACTCATGACGACTATTCACAACCATTACTCCCAACAACAACACCCGACTCAAACTCATACGACGACACACGACTCAGACTCATGACAACACACGACTGACAACATAACTCACAACAGAGACTCACCAACAAGGACAACTCACGACGACAACTTTCAACTCAAGACTCAACACACATACACAATACTTAAAACCGACTAGTTAACTCTAACCATGACTACCACCCCAGTACAAGTCATAAACTTTAATTATTGTACATTATTCAGACTTGGTATATTATGCTTCATTTGTTCAAGTTTCTAATCCAAGTTTTCTATTATTCACTTCTAAGAAAGTTTGAGTCACTTCTGGATCTATGACTCAAGGATGCTTTCATTACTGTGTTCTATGGTTATGATTGTTCGAAAACTTGGGCTCTGATACCATCTGTCACATCCCGCCCAAATACACCCAGCCTATACCCTATCTAGGTTACCCGGGGGAGTGATCCACAGCCCAAAAGATCAAGTTTAGGAACGATCATATCCATTTAGCACAATAACATAATCAAAAGCAAGAACAAATCATTGTATTCTAATAAGTTAATAATAAAAGTCAAGAAAGGATCACAGAAGGATCACTAAAGAATATCAGAGTGCGGAATAACAAGATACCAAATCAAAAGACAACTGTAGAGTATAGCGGAAATATACCCCACAACATATGGGGAAGGTATATCGAAATCTAAAGCAAGCTCTAAGCTAATACAAGTAAAATAAAAGTCTATAAAGAAACAAGAGAATCTAATCCACATCTTCAGTCGGCTCTTCTTCTTCTTCAGTCTTCATCCTCTTCACTTTAGGGTCATGCTCTTGAAGCTTCAGATCAGCTTCTAGCGCACGATCCCATCGACGAATAAGACGATGCCGGCTGCCATCAATAGGAGCCATCAATGCAGCCCAAATCCGAGTGTTGGCTGCCTCGCTGTACCATATAAGGAAAGGTTCTCCGTGCTGGTGCATGGGTTCTCTTTCGTACCTGCAATGTCATCTAAAAACAAGTCCCCCGAAGGGTAAGCTCAAAACAACTTAACAAGTAATCGAAACACAATAAGCATCTTCACATGTATACACAAGCAAACATATATGCAATGATATGAAACAATATATGCAAATATGCTTCTAACTCTATATGTGTATGCTGGTCTCTATTGGCAGACATGCTTTAAGTCATAGCACCATACTTCTTTGGGTAGGTCTCATCTCACATTGCCTGTTGATAAAGGGTCCTTCATCCATCATGGACAATCCATGGCTGGGGGTTAAGTCACCGCTCTCTCACATAACCGTTTGGTCTAAGTATTGGCGCATGTCAAGGTAAAGCCTAGCCCAATGCAAGTCTTCTACTTAGTCATATCAACTCAGATCCAGATACGTCCATTCCTCGCCCCTGGAGATCCTTTCCGGTATCCTTCACACTAGAGTCAGCATAGTCCCAGACTACAGACTCATCAACCCTATAGGTCATCCTCATATAGTAAACGGGAAGCTCTCATGTCCTCCCACGGGTTGGTCACCGGTCTTGAACGCCCATGAGCCCAAGTCTATCCATATGCAACCCTACCCATAAATGGCCCCCACAATGTGATTCACGTCCCCTCACGGGTTGGTTACCGGTCTTGAGCGCTCATGAATCCCCATTGCTACCACGGGTCGTTCGGTCTCAATACCCTTCCGAATCGGGTCTGATATAACAGGGGTATAACCTAGCCAAACACTGCTAGACAAGTCCTAGGTATGACAACAAATAATCCGGGAAAGCGTCAAAGGGCAACATTGGAAATATCCCATACTATCCCCAATGATGTCCAAGGACAGAAATGTCAAAAGGACATTCCCCAATCCCAAATCATACCTAAGCAATCACAATCATAATTCAGTCATATCATCCACGACAAATATCTCATCAAATAGAAGAGTATAATAAGACAAGATTAAATGAATAAGAAACATACATGAATATGTATTCATTCATGATCAAGTACATAAAGTAAATAAGGAAAGAAGATCCTACTGTACTTACAGCATTCATATCATAATGGAAACTAACATAACCGTAGCTAAATCATGCATTCATGTCATAATACATAAAGACATGTAAATAGGCATATTGTGAGTTGGAATACTCACCTCGTAATCCGAACTTATAGTCTTCAAATAAGAGATCAGAGAATAGATCCAAAATCACCTAAACAAACTTGACAAAACATGTATAGGTCATAAGAAGTGATTCCAAAAGATTAGAATCGAAACGGATCAAAAACAGAGTTGCTGTTCTTGCGGGTTGATTCCTATGCTACACAAACCGGAATGCGACGAAACTTGGAGGGATTGTCTAACACAGTAGTCTAAGACTAAAAAGCATAATTTAGACATCAAACACCATTAAAACCATTACTTACAAATTTAGAATCATAGATTCTATTTTGGAAAACAAGACTTTCTAATTTGGAAAACGACATGGTTTTCATTGAAAACAAGCTATGAATGAAAGAGATGAACTAGAGATGATGAGATCTCATTCTAGTACATGAACACAATAAATCAAGAGTAAGAATGATCATAAAGATGCATCTAATATGCTAGAAGAAATCGAAATAAGAACATGATCATAGTTTAAGAAGAAATCATGAAAATCATGTAAAGAATGAATATGAAATCATAGCTTATAGAAAGAGAAGAGATTATAGAAGATATGATTGCAGAGATGCAATATCTTCCTCATAATCTCAGATCAGAGAAGAGAATGATCATAGTAAGAATGAATCAATAGCATAATAGATTGAATACTAACCTTTGATTGAAGAACAAGAGAGAGAAAGCTTGAGAGTTGAATGTAGAGCTTCTTCTACACCAAAGGAGGCTTGGAGATGAGTTCCCTTCGTTCTCTAGGTGTTTTGGAGGCTAAAGATACTAAAAACATGAAGTTATGAGGTATATATAGCAATAAAGACCTAAACAGAAGATTCTGCTCGGATTCTGTTTACTTGGGTCGAGTGGGTGGGTAGCATGGCCCAGTCGACCCAGGCACTCGACCCAGGCTAACAGCATAGCCTAAAATAGGGATTTGAGGGCCTTTCTCTTATCGGAATCAAACGAAACTTTCTACACAACAACTATAACTTACCTAGCATAGGAAAATGGCTTTAAATCATATCTAACCATGCTCTAAGGTCATCAACCAATCTTCTCTTCATCAAGGTGCATTCTCTTTTCTAAATCAACCAAGCTCTTCAAGTAGGGAATTCGATCATCAATTTTCTATGGGTTTTCGAATCTACACTAAGGGAGAGGTCCGACTTGACTTCCTAGGACCTTCTAAGCATATCAACACCATACTCAAGGTCCAACTTCAAGGTCAAACATCAAACAAGTTCTTCTTCATCCAAAACAAATAGGGTGTCTAATTTAGGTTTTGGGCTGGATTTCACAACCGGTCTTGAATGCCCATGAGCCCAAGTCTATCCATATGCAACCCTACCCATAAATGGCCCCCACAATGTGATTCATGTCCCCTCAAGGGTTGGTTACCGATCTTGAGCGCCCATGAATCCCCATTGCTACCACGGGTCGTTCGGTCTCAATACCCTTCCGAATCGGGTCTGATATAACAGGGAATATCCTAGCCAAACACTGCTAGACAAGTCCTAGGTATGACAACAAATAATCCGGGAAAGTGTCAATGGGTAACATTGGAAATATCCCATACTATCCCCAATGATGTCCAAGGACAGAAATGTCAAAAGGACATTCCCCAATCCCAAATCATACCTAAACAATCACAATCATAATTCAGTCATATCATCCACGACAGATATCTCGTCAAATAGAAAAGTATAATAAGACAAGATTAAATGAATAAGAAACATACATGAATAAGTATTCATTCATGATCAAGTACATAAAGTAAATAAGGAAACAAGATCCTACTGTACTTACAGCATTCATATCATAATGGAAACTAACATAACAGTAGCTAAATCATGCATTCATGTCATAATACATAAAGACATGTAAATAGGCATATTGTGAGTTGAATACTCACCTCAAAATCCAAACTTATAGTTTTCAAATAAGAAGTCAGAGAACAGATCCAAAATCACCTAAACAAGCTTGACAAAACATGTATAGGTCATAAGAAGTGATTCCAAAAGATTGGAGTCGAAACGGATCAAAAACGGAGTTGCTGTCACTGCGGGTTGATTGGCTGGGTTGAGTGCTTCAATCGACTCGGGCAATCTGCCCAAGAGCAAATCCGAAAATAAAAAGAGAATCTTGATCCAAAACCTATGTTACACAAACCGGAATGCGATGAAACTTGGAGAGATTGTCTAACACAGTAGTCTAAGACTAAAAAGCATAATTTAGACATCAAACCACCATTAAAACCATTACTTACTAATTTAGAATCATAATTTCTATTTTGGAAAACAAGACTTTCTAATTTGGAAAACAACATGGTTTTCATTGAAAACAAGCTATGAATGAAAGAGATGAACTAGAGATGATGAGATCTCATTCTAGTACATGAACACAGTAAATCAAGAGTAAGAATGATCATAGAGATGCATCTAATATGCTAGAAGAAATCAAAATAAGAACATGATCATAGTTTAAGAAGAAATCATGAAAATCATGTTGAGAATGAATATGAAATCATAGCATATAGAATGAGAAGAGATTGTAGAAGATATGATTGCAGAGATGCAATATCTTCTTCATAATCTCAGATTAGAGAAGAGAATGATCATAGTAAGAATGAATCAATAGCATAATAGATTGAATACTAACCTTTGATTGAAGAACAAGAGAGAGAAAGCTTGAGAGTTGAATGTAGATCTTCTTCTACACCAAAGGAGGCTTGGAGATGAGTTCCCTTCGTTCTCTAGGTGTTTTGGAGGCTAGGGATACTAAAAACACGAAGTTATGAGGTATATATAGCAATAAGGACCTAAACAGAAGATTCTGCTCGAATTCTGTTTACTTGGGTCGAGTGGGTTGGGTTGATTGGCCCAGTCGACCCAGGCTGACAGCATAGCCTAAAACAGGGATTTGAGGGCCTTTCTCTTATCGGAATCAAACGAAACTTTCTACACAATAACTATAACTTACCTAGAATAGGAAAATGACTTTAAATCATATCTAACCATGCTCTAAGGTCATCAACCAATCTTCTCTTCATCAAGGTGCATTCTCTTTTCTAAATCAACCAAGCTCTTCAAGTAGGGAATTCCATCATCAATTTTCTATGGGTTTTCGAATCCACACTAAGGGAGAGGTCCGACTTGACTTCCTAGGACCTTCTAAACATATCAACACCATACTCAAGGTCCAACTTCAAGGTCAAACATCAAACAAGTTCTTCTTCATCCAAAACAAATAGGGTGTCTAATTTAGGTTTTGGGTTGGATTTCACACCAACTCTAAACCTAGGAAATATCTTAGTTTTCCCATATCTTTGATTTCAAATTTAGTTCCAAAAAAGTCTTTAATGCTGAAATCTCATCCTCACTACTGCCTGTGATCACAATATCATCCACATATACTAAAAGTATAGTAGTGTGGCAACCATCTCTTTTAATAAAAAAAAGTGTGGTCTGCATTGCTTTGCTTATAGCCATTAGATATCATTGCCTTATGGAACCTTCCAAACCACGCTCTTGGAGATTGCTTTAGCCCATATAAAGCCTTCTTTAACTTGCACACTTTCCTATAAGTGTGAAACCCAGCCCTAACCTTGACCCGGAAACCTTGTTATTTGTAGGTCCGATGACCCGAAGTAAAGTAAGAAGTCAGCTTTGGGCCATCCCGGTAGAGGACTTGGTGTCTGGCTTTGAATCCATGAAGGTTGATGATGAGGTTCTATTTATGGAAACAGAATCCTGATGAAGATCTAATTAGTTGATGGACTTGGAGTGCTCTCTATCTTGGTTTGAAGGCATTTCTACCTACTAGGTAAGTCACTTGACTTGTGTGCAAAACCCCTTTAGGTTTGGATTTGATCTGGGCCTTCAATTCCCTGTTTTGGCCTTGCTGTCTGCATTGGTCGACTGATTGGTCGACTGGACCAGTCGACCAATCCACTCGACCAATGGGTGCTGTCTTTGGCAATTAGGTTGATTCTTGCTCTATTTAAGTCTAACCTCGAGTCCACTTCGTATTTGCTGCCTCCAAACCCTCTGGAACGAACCAAAGACCTCTGCAAGTCATCTCTCTTGCATCCTTGGAGTTTTCTTGGCGGATCTTCGTCGGAACTCTTCTTTTTGCATCAAAAGGTATGTCTACTCTCTCTTCTTCTCCTCCATCGTTGTTTTTCTTTCCTTTTTGAGTTGAGACAGTAGAAGAGATGCTGCATCCTCTGTTGCAAACATCTCTGAACATGTTCTCATGATCATCCTAAGGATTTAAGGCTAGAACAATGATCTTAACCATGATCATTGCAAGCTTTTGAAGGATTCATGATCAAACCATGATTTAATCTCTGTTAATTTCCTAATCTGAATTCTGATCTCTTTGGATCTTCTTTCATTGATCATGTTAGTGGTTAATGGTTGTGTTTTCTTTCTATGATCCATAATCCATAGAATTCTAGTTGTTCTCTTCTACCTTACTATGTGTTCTTCATGATGCATGATAGTACATATATGGTAGGTTTTATTTCCTTATTTAGATTTATGCTTCTAAGCCTTATTCTATGAAGACCTATGCATGTTTTCATGTTTTCATTACCGAAAGCAATGATCCATCCTCCTATTGTTCTTGTCCTTGTTTTCTATTTCAAAATTCATCAAGATCCATGTTTGATTTATTTATGGTAACTTTTTGTTTCCTAATTTGGATCTTGATACCTTGATTTGATTAGTGTTTTGAGGTCCCCTATATGCTAGAATACTACTGATGTAGTCTACCCCTTGATTAGTACCCTTTTGAACCACCAAATTCGGATTTCATATCTCAAAACTCTGATTTTCTAAGCTATCGTCTGCATTGGTCGACTGATTGGTCGATTGGACCACTCGACCAATCCACTCGACCAATGAGTACAGCAACTCCAGAATTGGTCTGTTTCGGATGTTTTGCTATATTTTCTGTTAGGGATCTTTCCTAATATGTTGTATATACTTGTTTAGGACTTTCTTCTCAAGTTTGCCAAGATCTTACTTGATTTCTTAGGATTCTTTGCGAGTTATAAAGGTAAGGATGGTTATTTCCTTAATTACATAGATAGCATGAATCTAGTTTCTATATTTGAATATCATTAATATGTTTCTTAAATTAGATTCTTACAATGATATACTACTGTTGCATAACTTTGATTACAGTAGCATTACTTATTCATATTGAATTGATTCATGTATGATTTACTTACCAATGTTATACAAGTGATTGTAAATATTGATTTCTTTCCATATATGGAGTTACCATATATGTGATGATATGAATTGATGCATGTGTATGCTTACGTATGGTTTGGAAAGGAGGGTGTCCTTTTGACATTTCTGTCCTTGGACTACTACGGGAATATTATGGGATGTTTCCGGAGATGCCCTCTGGACACCTTCCTAAACTGTTGGATGACATATATGGATTGTCTAGTAGTGTTTGGCTAAGATGTCTGTTATGTCGACCCTAATCGGAGGGGTATTGAGACCGAACGACCCGTGGTAGCAATGGGGATTCATGGGCGCTCAAGACCGGTAACCAACCCGTGAGAGGACAGGAATCACATTGTGGGGGCCATTTATTGGTAGGGTTGCATATGGTTAGACTTGGGCTCACGGGCGCTTAAGACCGGTAACCAACCCGTGAAAGGACGTGAGAGCTTCCCGTTTACCATATGTGGATGATCAATAGGGTTGGTGAGTCCGTAGTCAGGGACTATGAGGACTCTAGTGTGAAGGATACCGGAAAGGATCGTCAGGGACGAGGAATGGAAGTATCTGGATCTGACTTGATGTAACCAAGTAGAAGACTTGCATTTGGCTAGGTATTACCCGACATGCGCCGGTGCTTATACCAAATGGTTGTGAGAGAGTGTGTTGACTTAACCCCCTGCCAAGGTTTGTCCCGAGGGATGAAGGACCCATTACCAATCGGTCGCCCGAGATATCTTAAATGGTTGGAGGGAATCCAAGATATCTTAAATGGTTGAGGATGTGAGTGGACTTTCCTAAAGAAGTACGGTGCTATGACTTAAAGCATGTCTGCCAATAGAGACCAGCATACATAGAGTTAGATTCATTCATTCATTGTTTGTCTCATATCATATTGCATTTATGATTGTTCTGGAATCCTGCCATTTATGTTATTATGGATTTTAACTGCCTTACTGAGTTTCTTTGAAACTCATTCCTTTATTGTACAATGTTGTTAGACTATCCTGCAGTTACTGAGTACTATGACGGTTCCTATGAGGAAGCGCAAGGCGAAGAGACATATCTCCAGGAAGGTGATTGCGGTTACCACAATTACTCAAGATCCCACGGGTGGTTATGCTCCGTACGATGCTTAGTCCGACCATTGAGTGGAAGCGTCCTTGTGCTATTTATGAGATCTACACCTACAAGGATGTCGTCTACAAAGTGGAGAATAATTTAGTTACCCAATGTACTTCTCTGGGATTAGCTTTTATTTAGTTTATTCTTTCGAGCTACTTTTCCGCTGGATGTAAAGTGGGATTTTTGCTTCACTTTACTTATCTGTTTGACACTCTGATTATATCTATTATTCTAATTCATTTATGATTCATTCTTTCTTTATTGAATCTATGATTTATCTTCCGCACTCTTGTTATGGTTGTTCATGATTATGTTATTGTTTATGTGGGAGGTTGATCACTCGATACCTGATCTTCGGGCTGTGGATCACACTCTCGGGTATGCCGGATAGGGTACCGGCTGGGAGGGCGTGACGATTGGTATCGAGCCCAAGGTTCGAGGAGATCCTAACCACAAAAGGCAACAACTGAACATTCCTGAGTCATTGATCTGAAGTGACTCTTCTACTCTTAGAAGTGAATAATAGAACACTGAATTAGAAACTTGAACTTTGAGGCATAACAGAACATTTCTGAATAACATACCATAATTATACTTGAACAAATGACACTAATGCAAGGAAAAGAAAAGCGCATAACATACAATAATTAAAGAGAAACAAAATGAACTTCATTAATTTCAAAAGTTTTTACAATGATTACATCTGAAATGCATAAATGGGAAATCCTAAGGTACAGTCTATCTAGGTGATCTACTCTGATCTCTATATGCTCCGAACTCCTCTGCTAGCCGAGTCACGATGCTCTATCCTGTCTGTCGAGACTCCATCCTCTCGTACATCTGCTCTGTCTGACCTCCATCCTCTCTAGCATGGAAGTCATCGATCTCATCTGTGCACCAAGATCTGAAGTCTCCGGAACCGCATGTGAAGGGCCACCCGCCTCGAAGTGTGATGAAGGAAACTCGTGATGCACGGGCTCAGCCTCGCGCATATCTGTATCATCTCCGGCCTGATCATCACTATCGGACCGATATCCTCTCCTCCATCCTCTGATCCCTCATCCTCATCCTCTGATTCATCATCATCCTCACCCTCTGGACCGGGAGATCTCTCTAACCGATGTAGTCTCATCCGTCGAATGGTCCGAGTCCCAATGGGGTATCCCCGTGATCTAGTGTCCATCGGAGTATCCTCGAAACTCACCCCGAAATGCCCGAAGATCAAAGTCGAAGCCTCCCATAGCAAAGGTTCCGCATGCTAGGCCGCGAGAACTAAGTCCGCATGACCTGCTGAATGATGTAAGAAAGATCGATCTCGAAGCCCATGTAGATGCGGTAAATGACCAAGGCCTCCATCACCGTGACCCGATGGTGATGTCCGGCTTTCGGCATGATGTTCCGGCCGACTATGCGACCGATAATACGTGCAGAACCCGTCATCCGTCCGCTAGTCCACGGTGTGAGCATCGGCGGCTATCCCATACCGTAGAGCATATCTGCGGCTCGTACGGCATCGGATGGCTGTCCAGTGTCCTGCTCCCGCGGGTATCCACACACCTCGCTGTGGGTAGTAAGGAACCTGCAAGATCTCGGCCGGTGTCCGGGTAGAGAAGCGAATCCAGTCCGAAGGACCCCGCTCCCGAGGACAAGTCCGAGTGGATGTCCCTGGCCCCAGCCTCCTCTGTGTAAGTAAGGTTGCTTGAAGAACAACCTCACTAGCTCCGGGTATACCGGAAAATCCTCGGTGAAGAGGTGAGTCCACTTGTAAAGTGTCGAACCTCTGCCGGATCCTGAAGGCTCGAGCTGGCGTAAGTGAAGTAGACGCCCCATCTCGATGTTACAATAGCTGAGTAGGCCTCGTACGAAACTCGGCTCAGGTGTGTCAAATAGGTCCGGTCTCCTAACCTCCTCTCTGCTGGCCACCTCCAGGCACCTACGATCGACCTCGACCTCTACCTCCTCCTCGTCCTCCCCTCCATAATTATCTTGAAGAGACGGACATTTCCAATTAGTGCTATTTCAAGATTTGAGCCAAAGGTATTTTCGTATTTTTCGGAAAATTTCAAATTTGGGGAAATTTGATTTGAACTACTAGCATGTGACTCTTGGAATTTCATGTCTATGAAGTTTTTTGATGAAAATCGATCGAAAACATGGATTAAAGCGATTCAGTTGGATTTTCAATTTGGTCAAATTGGATTTTTAAGTTGATTGGTTAAATCATTGTTGGACCTATCTACTTCATCTTGGCTGTCATTTGATCTCTCTTTCGCGGTTTGGGAAACGATTTTTCTAAAGATATCGATTTCGGTATAAAACTTTCAGATGGCACCTGTGTTAAAACTTGTTGTCTATGCATGTCTTGTGTTTAAAACCTAGGGAATATGTTTCTAAGCATTCCTAAGCATGATTTCTAGCATTGGATACGTCTGTTTTATTGAAATCAAGCAGAAGATGAAATGGAAGAAAGAATGGAGTTTACCTTGTTTGTGAAGATGGTGTGTTGTTTGTTGTTGTTAAGCACTAAATCACCTCAAGAAACTTGTGGGAACTCTTGGATATTTTCCTAGAGCTCTCTCACCTTTGGAAGAAGTTGAATGAGGTTGGAATGTGGAAATGAGGCTTATAATGCAATTTTCTATTCATCTTCATTTCAGATTTCTTCACTCACCAACCACTCGACCAATGGTCCGGTGACCTCATTTCTGTTGAATTTTTGGAAAATGTGATTTTTGCCTTATGGAATATTGTTTGATGACTATATGGATATATTTGAGCATGATTTAAGTTTTCAAATCATTTGGTCAGTGGATTTTTGATGATTTTAAGTAAAGAGTGGAAGCAAGTTGTTGATGATGTTCTTGGATATCTTCTTCTATTTGGAAACCGGTGACACCTAGGTGGGAAAATTAAGGAAAGGTTTCCCTGGCTCTCTTTCTCAGACTTTCCTTTCTCCTACCTGTTGATGTTGACATCAGATGTTCCCATCTTCTCTTATCTTATGCTTGTTTCTCAGTTGACTTTCGGTATCCTTGGTAGTCTATTTCTTCAGACCTACCTTGTCCTCGTTTGGTCTCCTTTCGGTTGACCTGCTCTCTTTCTACCTCATGAACCGTTTTCTGTGTCTTTAGTTTGTGATTGTTTTCATTGATGACATCTTGATCTATTCGAAGAGCAAGAAGGCTCTTCATCTGTTTCCGCATTCGTTTTCTAGTTTGCGTGTTTGCTTAGGGTGGTTTTCCTTGGTCTGTGTTTCCCTTTCTTTCGTCCGTCTTGGGCCTCTTGTTTTCTTGTTCTTCTCTTTTTGACTTTCTCTTGCTCTCCTATGACTGTTGACTTTGTTTGTCCCTTTAGATTTGGTTGGTGTTGACGTGCTTTTCTTCATCTTCTTCCTCTCTTCTACCTCTTTTTTGTTCTCTCGGTCTGCCTACTTCTCCTTGGTTATCATTCCCCTCACGTCTAGACTTCCCCTTTCTTTCTTTGAGTTTGGAGACATTATCTTTACTGAGAAGATTCCATTTTACGGTCTAGGTTTGAATCTTCTTTACCCAAGGAGTTGACTGGACAGTGGTTGGAACTCTCTCCTTATGTTTGATATTCTTCATCTGAAAGCATGTTGTTCTGCTCTTTGGAAGAACCGAAGACTTTGGTTTGAATGCTTTGAGTTTACCATTCTTCTTTGAGATTTTTGATTTGGAAATCTTCAGATTCTGATTTTATTCTTTCCCATACCGTCTTCTTAGTAGTTTTCTCTTCTCTTTTTGACCGTTGAAGATTTCTTCATCTTCGGACCCACTTTTTTCCTGGTGTCTTTGTTGTTTAAAGACTTTCCCTGAAGTTATAATATTGGCCCCATCTCTTTCTTTCAGCCCGTGTGGCTTGGGACTTTTTGGTGGTTGGTCTGCTGTTGCTTTTTTGCCGTGTGACTTCCACTGTGCCTTCACACCTCCATCTTTACTTCAACCCTTCCTATTCTGTTGGGGAGATTCTCCTGGATTTGTACTCTTTTGGTGTTGTTGTGGTTGATACCATTCTTTTTCTCTCTTGCTCTTTTGTTTGTTCCTTCCTTTGGTATTGTCTCATCTGTCCTGGTTCACCTCTTTGGACTTTGGCCTTTTGACGTCCTCATCATCCCTCATGGACTCGACTCGACTTGGGACTCTCGTCTTGTTGTGATGGTGATTGGGTCACCTAGCTTTGTTGATTTCCTCCTTTCCCTCTCTCCATTCAGGCTTTGTGTGTACTTTAACCCTTTTCTTTTGCTGCTTATCTGTTGCCTTTGTTGTGTTAGTCCCCTCAGCAAATCTTATCTTATAAAGGCCTTTGGATTTCGTTGGAAAGTCTTTCTAAGGTCTCACCAATGAGGTGTTGGTTCTGTTAAGGGAAGCTTAGCCCTCGTTACTTGGCCTTTGTTTTAGGTTGGACCATTCTATCATTAGCATTACCTCCTCTCTTCTTGTGCACATGTGTTCCATATTTCGATGCTCCAATACAGAATCCGACACTTTTCCCCTAGGCTTAGTCTTTTGACCTTGTGAAGCCCTCCTGGTGGGACAGCTCTCCCCATTCCTTTGGTGAAGATTCGTGGAGAACCATACCCCTAAGAGCTTCTTGGGAGAAGGAAGAAGACATGAAGGAGAAGTTTCCTTACCTCTTTGGACCGTCCTTTCTTTCGGCTTTCTTTAAGGGGAGTTCAGCCCTAACCTTGACCCTGTTATTTGTAGGTCCGTGACGTAGTAAGAGTCAGCTTTGGGCCATCCCTGGGCTTTCCTTTGATCCGGGTTGTTGGTTCTATTTTGGAACTCTGGATCTTTAGTTGTGGACTTGGTGCTCTCTATCTTGGTTTGAAGCATTTCTATCTGGTAGTCATTGTTGTTAACCCTTTAGGTTTGGTTTGTCCTCTTCCTTTTCCTCTCTTTCATTGTCCTCACCATCCCTCCCTGGTCTCTTGCTTGTTGTTCTTGCTCTATTTGTCTCCTGTCCTATTTGCTCCTAACCCTTGCTGCAAGTCATCTCTCTTGCATCCTTGGAGTTTTCTTGGCGGATCTTCGTCGGAACTCTTCTTTTTGCATCAAAAGGTATGTCTACTCTCTCTTCTTCTCCTCCATCGTTGTTTTTCTTTCCTTTTTGAGTTGAGACAGTAGAAGAGATGCTGCATCCTCTGTTGCAAACATCTCTGGACATGTTCTCATGATCATCCTAAGGATTTAAGGCTAGAACAATGATCTTAACCATGATCATTGCAAGCTTTTGAAGGATTCATGATCAAACCATGATTTAATCTCTGTTAATTTCCTAATCTGAATTCCGATCTCTTTGGATCTTCTTTCATTGATCATGTTAGTGGTTAATGGTTGTGTTTTCTTTCTATGATCCATAATCCATAGAATTCTAGTTATTCTCTTCTACCTTACTATGTGTTCTTCATGATGCATGATAGTACATATATGGTAGGTTTTATTTCCTTATTTAGATTTATGCTTCTAAGCCTTATTCTATGAAGACCTATGCATGTTTTCATGTTTTCATTACCAAAGCAATGATCCATCCTCCTATTGTTCTTGTCCTTGTTTTCTATTTCAAAATTCATCAAGATCCATGTTTGATTTATTTATGGTAACTTTTTGTTTCCTAATTTGGATCTTGATACCTTGATTTGATTAGTGTTTTGAGGTCCCCTATATGCTAGAATACTACGATGTAGTCTACCCCTTGATTAGTACCCTTTTGAACCACCAAATTCGGATTTCATATCTCAAAACTCTGATTTTCTAAGCTCTCGTCTGCATTGGTCGTGATTGGTCGTTGGACCACTCGACCAATCCACTCGACCAATGAGTACAGCAACTCCAGGATTGGTCATTTCGGATGTTTTGCTATATTTTCCGTTAGGGATCTTTCCTAATATGTTGTATATACTTGTTTAGGACTTTCTTCTCAAGTTTGCCAAGATCTTACTTGATTTCTTAGGATTCTTTGCGAGTTATAAAAGGTAAGGATGGTTATTTCCTTAATTACATAGATAGCATGAATCTAGTTTCTATATTTGAATATCATTAATATGTTTCTTAAATTAGATTCTTACAATGATATACTACTGTTGCATAACTTTGATTACAGTAGCATTACTTATTCATATTGAATTGATTCATGTATGATTTACTTACCAATGTTATACAAGTGATTGTAAATATTGATTTCTTTCCATATATGGAGTTACCATATATGTGATGATATGAATTGATGCATGTGTATGCTTCGTATGGTTTGGAAAGGAGAGGTGTCCTTTTGACATTTCTGTCCTTGGACTACTACGGGAATATTATGGGATGTTTCCGGAGATGCCCTCTGGACACCTTCCTAAACTGTTGGATGACATATATAGGATTGTCTAGTAGTGTTTGGCTAAGATGTCCTGTTATGTCAGACCCTAATCGGAGGGGTATTGAGACCGAACGACCCGTGGTAGCAATGGGGATTCATGGGCGCTCAAGACCGGTAACCAACCCGTGAGAGGACAGGAATCACATTGTGGGGGCCATTTATTGGTAGGGTTGCATTGGTTAGACTTGGGCTCACGGGCGCTTAAGACCGGTAACCAACCCGTGAAAGGACGTGAGAGCTTCCCGTTTACCATATGTGGATGATCAATAGGGTTGGTGAGTCCGTAGTCGGGGACTATGAGGACTCTAGTGTGAAGGATACCGGAAAGGATCGTCGGGACGAGGAATGGAAGTATCTGGATCGACTTGATGTAACCAAGTAGAAGACTTGCATTTGGCTAGGTATTACCCGACATGCGCCAGACTTATACCAAATGGTTGTGAGAGGTGTGTTGACTTAACCCCTGCCAAGGTTTGTCTGAGGGATGAAGGACCCATTACCAATCGGTCGCCCGAGATATCTTAAATGGTTGGAGGGAATCCAAGATATCTTAAATGGTTGAGGATGTGAGTGGACTTTCCTAAAGAAGTACGGTGCTATGACTTAAAGCATGTCGCCAATAGAGACCAGCATACATGAGTTAGATTCATTCATTCATTGTTTGTCTCATATCATATTGCATTTATGATTGTTCCGGAATCCTGCCATTTATGTTATTATGGATTTTAAGCGCCTTCTTGAGTTTCTTTGAAACTCATTCCTTTATTGTACAATGTTGTTAGACTATCCTGCAGTGCGAGTACTATGACGGTTCCTATGAGGAAGCGCAAGGCGAAGAGCATATCTCCGGGAAGGTGATTGCGGTTACCACAATTACTCGAAGATCCCACGGGTGGTTATGCTCCGTACGATGCTTAGTCCGACCATTGAGTGGAGCGTCCTTGTGCTATTTATGAGATCTACACCTACAAGGATGTCGTCTACAAAGTGGAGAATAATTTAGTTACCCAATGTACTTGCTCCTGGGATTAGCTTTTATTTAGTTTATTCTTTCGAGCTACTTTTCCGCTGGATGTAAAGTGGGATTTTTGCTTCACTTTACTTATCTGTTTGACACTCTGATTATATCTATTATTCTAATTCATTTATGATTCATTCTTTCTTTATTGAATCTATGATTTATCTTCCGCACTCTTGTTATGGTTGTTCATGATTATGTTATTGTTTATGTGGGAGGTTGATCACTCGATACCTGATCTTCGGGCTGTGGATCACACTCTCGGGTATGCCAGATAGGGTACCGCCTGGGAGGGCGTGACAATAAGTCTCTGTAGTAGAATACCCGGGTGGTATATCCATATATACCCCTTCTTGGAGTTCTCCATGCAAAAAGGCATTCTTCACATCTAATTGTTGTAAACTCCACCCTTTATTAATTGCACAAGAAATAATAGTTCAAGCCGTGTTCATCTTGGCAATAGGGGCAAATGTCTCCTGGTAGTCAACGCCATAAGTCTGAGTGAAACCTTTGGCCACCAATCTTGCCTTGTACCTTTCAGAGTTGAAGATTTTCCTTCGTATCCAAAACAAATTTCTTTTATTGATTTTTCATATGCATCTTTTCTTCTTTACATTTCACTTGGTTCACATGTCTAGTGTGAAATCAAAAAGTTGTTATTTTGTTCTTATAGTTAGTAATTAGCATGGTACTTGGATAGCTGGTTTGCCCGAGAGGTTAAGGGGGAAGACTTAAGATCTTCTGCACAGAAGTGCGCGTGGGTTCGAACCCCACAGCCAGCATTTTATATGTTTATTTCATATTTTAGAGTTTTTTACATGCACCCCTTCTATTTCAATTTTTTTTTTTTTTGATAGCAAGAGAAAATTTTATAAAGACTTAAGCAACATAGTTACTACATACATGCATACTATAGTTTGTATGAGCTGAATTAGCTATGCATGCAAATGTTTTCTGGATGGAAGGGGACTTAAACATAGTAATATGAGTCTTAATACAATCTTTTAGAACAAGCAACAAAGGTATAAGATTTAGGGGCCAATTTAAAGTCTTCATCTCAGGGTAGAAGTTGGCTAAGTTTTCTTCATTGCACCAAATCTCCTTTAGTTCAACTTTGTGTTGATCCACAGCCTTGAGTCCTTCTAGTATCCCCTATATTGTGGCATGTGCCTTTGTCCCTTTGTTGATAATTCCTTTATTTAGATGTTGTATTTTCCCATTCCATATGATCCCTACACTCCATGCCGCCATGTCTAGTTCTGGATTGCATATGCCTGCACATAGTAACATGGGTAAATGACAAGTATTATTGTAATTGCAGATGCATATAGTTGTACTTTCATGAGTCCTTTCTAAAATCTGTTGTGTATGGGTTGGATCCGCCCTCTGAAATGGTTCAAGTTGGAGCTCCCGGATCCATTTAGAAGTTGCATGAAGTATATTTTCACAATTTGGCCCTTTCTTCGAGAAAGTAGCATTATTCCCTTCTATTTCAATTGAAAACTCGGTGCACCCTCCTCAAAATTGAAACTTTACGAAGCCCACCTCCACATCTAACACCGTCAAGTTTCTTTTTACTTCAAAATTGTTTTTACAATTTTATCTTCATTTATAAATTTATTTGACATCCTAAATAAGAATATTTTATATGAACCCTTTCCATTTCCATTGACTTGAGATGCTCCAAGATTAGGATTGAAATTGAACCTAGAGCACTGATACCAACTTCTGCCACACCCCACCCAGCTGGATCCAGACTCACTCGAATACCCATGGGGGTGACAACACTACAAGATTTGGGTTCAGTGTCAATCCATAACAAAAAATACAACATAGCATAATCCAAAAGAAAGAAAGGAAAATGAGGTGTCAAATTAAGTATTTAAAATGTTATTATAGTCTTCCTTAATTTTAAATCCAAAGTTAGTCAAATCAAGTATGTATCAGAGTCTAAGAAAAATTAATGTTCAATAGCAGAAGTCTATGTTCTTGAAGAGGCTCAAGAGACTAAGTAGCGGCATCATTTATCAGTTCAATGAGGAGAGTATAACATACGGTTTCAAGGGCAACTATAATCTCATAGGAGGTCATCGTGGCCTCAATAGTACTTGATTTCAGCAATTTGAACATGGACACAAGTCTCCATGCGCCCCCGCCTCCTCGCAAGTGGATCCCTTATAGAATTCTGGAGGCAGCAAACTCTCGACTTGAATGGAGTCCTCATACCTTGTAATAAGATCTAAAAGGCATATATATAAAGGAATGAGTTCAACCGAACTTAGTGAGATCAACAGGACCATATATCATGTATCTAATACATATTACAATATCAATCGACATCTATATATATATATATATAAGGATGAATAAATAAATGAGTATGCTTTTAACTCTAACTATGAGGTCTCTATGGTAGACTCACATTAAGATACACACCAACCTCCTCTAAGTGGTCTCGTCAATCTCCCTCAACATGAGACGTCTCTTGGGTTCTCCACGGTAGTTGGGTCAAGTCACATCAAACCATGGCTGGGGATTAGGTCACCACTCTTTGACATCACCATTGGTCTGAGAACTGGCACATGTCAGGGATAACCCTAGGCCAATACAAGTCATAAAGTATCGTATTACATGTGGTCCTAATACCTTCCCTCATGCCTTGTGCCATTTTGATTAGTATTCTTCTCCACCTAAAAATGGTATCCCCAACTAGAGGCATTTGTTGGACTCCAATTCCTTAATCCTATGGTCATCCACATATGTTGGGGCGGATGCCTCTCATGTCTCCTCACGGCACTCAAGTTTTCTATTGGACACCCAACGAGCCCAATCCTTTTATATGCAACTCTACCATCACATGATGACAATGGGCCTGCTTGATGCTCACAGGATCCAACTGCTACCACTATGGGTCACTCCACTTCAATACCCATGTCGAAAGGGGAGTAGTACTCAAGGGTCCCCATCCAACAAATCTAGATACTTATTGACCATGTACTTAATAGGTCTAAATAATGTGAAGTCACTAGTGTCACATCCCCCCAGCCGATACCCTAATTGGCATACTCGCGTGTGTGATCCACAGCCCTAAAGATCAAGTATTGAGAAAATCATCCTCCCACATATGCAATAACATAATCATGAACAGATAAAATCAGTGTAATATTATAAATAAAAGATCTAAATGAGGAAAATGAATATCAGGTATAATCGAGTGTGGAAAATGATACTGTAAGCACATCAAAAAGAAGTAGAGTGAGGCGGAAACTCACTCCACAGTTATAGCGAAATGTAGCACATAAGTCTAAAAAGAATTATTACAACTGTTTCTAAAGAAAAGTAAGGAAAGAAAATCAAATTGAACTACGAGTTTTCTATCCTATAGATAACATCTTCAAAATAGTGGACTTCATCAATCCCACATAGATGTTCCAATTCTACGTTACGTCTAATCGTAGTACGCAACTTGATCGCTCGAGGGATCATCTGGGTGATCTTCATTGTTGCCAGTACCTTGCGTGTAGTACGCTTCATCGACTTGCACTTCATCGTATTGTCCTTCATAATAGTCAATACCTGTAGAATAATCTAACAAAAAGATTGCACAAAAAGGAGTGAGTTCGAATGAACTCAGCAAGGCAAGTTAACTCATAACAACATAAATAACATGCAACAGATAATAACAAGATGCAATGCAATATGAAATAGATAATGTATGTATGCATCTAAACTCTATGTATGATGGTCTCTATTGGCAGACATGCTTTAAGTCATAGCACCATACTTCTTTGGGTAAGTCTCAGTCACTCGGCTCTGGTTGGTATTGGGTTCGTCATCCCACAAAACATTCCATGGTTGGGGGTTAGGTCACCGCTCTCTCACATCACCATTGACACATGTCAGGGTTAAGCCTAGCCCAATGCAAGTCATCTACTTAGTTACATCAACTCAGCTCTAGATACATACATTCCTCCCCTCTCGGGATCCTTTCTGGTATCCTTCATACTAAAGTCCTCATAGTCCCGGACTATGGACTCATCAACCCTATTGGTTATCCGCATATAGTAAACGGGAAGCTCTCATGTCCCCTCACGGGTTGGTTATCGGTCTTGAGCGCCCATGAGCCCAAGTCTATCCATATGCAACCCTCCCAATAAATGGCCCCCACAATGTGATTCCTTCCTCTCATAGGTTGGTTACCGGTCTTGAGCGCCCATGAATCCCCATTGCTACCACGGGTCCTTCGGTCTCAATACCCCTCCGACTAGGGTCTGATATAACGAGGACATCCTAGCGAAACACTGCTAGACAGCCCTAGGTATGACATATGACAACCAATGGTTCAGGAAAGTGTCAATGGGCAACCCTGGAAATATCCCATACTATTTCCATTGATGTCCAAGGACAGACGTGTCAAAAGGACACCTCTCAATCCCAAACCATACCTAATCAATCACATTCTCAGACCAGCCATGACATACAAAATCAACACTTCTTCATACAAAAGAGAATATAAAAGCATAATCTAATCATTAAACAATATATAGCAATAAGCATTTCATATAAACTTGAATAATGAAAAAGAATACATAAATGAAGTGCTACTGTACTTATAGTAGTACATCAGAAGTATAAAATACAAGAATAGTAGTTAAACTCAGAGTTTCTTAACTTAGAAACCAAAGAGTACGCGATCTATGTTATTATGAAATAACTGTCCTTACCTTAATTATCGCCGAAGATAATCCAAAGATCAAAGAGAGAGGTTCCAAACTTAGCAATTAAACCCCTAACAATCATAGATACAACATTAGGAATGAAGCCTAAAAGATCAGAGAGCAAACGAATCAAACTGAGCGAAAACAGAGCTTCTGACTTCATTGGTCGATTGATTGGTCTACTAACTCAGTTGACCAACAGAGTCAGTACGAAGCAAATATGGGAATTCTGATCCAAAACTCAATCTACAGGGTTCGGAACTTCACGAAACTTGGAGGAAAAGTTTAGGATAGTGTTCTAACACTAAGGGAGTAAAGATCAGGCACTAATAATGATTAAAAACATTACCTTCAATTTAAAATCATGGTTTCCCAAATTGGGTGAAAACCCTAGAATTCAATGAAAAATATACTATGAAAATCACAGAAAAGATAAGGGATGATTTAGATCTCATCCAAGAAAAAGGTAATCATAATCAAATACAAGTACGTCATGAAAATTAGATTCGGTCGGCTAAGAAATCAGATCCATAAGAAGAACTAGGGTTTCAAAAGGATCAAATAAGAATTAGGGTTGAGATCTCTATGCAGATCATAAACCCTAAAGAAAAGAATGAGATTATGAAAGAGATGGTTGCAAGAATGCAGCATCTTCTTCCCAATCTCAAATAAGAACATGATCGAAGAATGATAAATCACAACACCGAATGATTACTAACCTTGAATTGGCAGATCGGAGATGAGAGATTTCAAATCTTGCAGAGGAATCTTCGAAATCACCGAGAGAGTTTCAAACTAGTCTTCCCATGTTCTCAGAGTGTTTCAGAGGCAAAGGACACTAAGAAACACGAAGTGTGTTTAAATAGAGAGTGAAAAACCCTAAAATTGGAGTTTCTCATATTTAACACACTATTAGTCGAAAGCTTGGTCGACTAGGCAAGTCGACCAATCAGGTCAGCAAAGTTCAAACAGGGAATTGGAAGATCAAATGTACACCAAACCTCAAGGGCTTTTACACACACATCATGTAACACCCCCCATATTTCTAACCCGAGATCCGTATTCCAAGTCCGAGAACTAGAAGGTCTAGTCGGGTGAACTTGTGGAGTATCCGGATTGAAGCCCATGATCCATACCCAAGACCCATGGATCTGGATCCTTTATCTGAAGAGCCTGCCTTGGCTGAAGCTTGGAATTCTGGAAGTCAGGTGTTGTTCAGAGATGTCCGGAATGAAGGTAAGATCTCCCCCATCTCTTATTTAGGGCTAGGTTGGCCTTGGGTATCAAGCCCCTAGTAAAAGCACCCTTGTATGGCAAATTACATGGGGGCAATTACTAGTGGCGGTCGCTCAACCTAAGCGACCGGCCCAAGCGACCGCTTGGTCTATTTTCGGGGATTTTGCCCTATTTTGCCCCCTGACTTCTATAAAAGGCAACCTCCGTCTAATTAACGAATACTTTATTCATGGTTACTTATTTGGGAGGTTAGACGGCTGCGGGGAAGATCCGAAAGAGTCTCTGGAGTAGTGACAGTCACTTGGAAGATCAGTTCTTTCCTTCTCTGACTCTCTGGCTGTCACATCCTCCCAGCCGGTACCCTATCTGGCATACCCGAGAGTGTGATCCACAGCCCGAAGATTAGGTATCGAGTAATCAACCTCCCACATAAACAATAACATAATCATGAACAATCATAATAAAAGTGCGGAAGATAAACCATAGATCCAATAAGGAAAGAATGAATCATAAATAAATCAGAATGCGAGATATAATCAGAGTGTCAAACAGATAAGTAAAGTGAGGCAAAAATCCCACTCTACAACCAGCGGAAATGTAGCTCTAAAAGATAATAAACTAGACAAACTCTAATCCCAGTAGCAAGTACAATGGGTAACTAAATTGTTCTCCACTTTATAGACAACATCCTTATAAGTGTAAATCTCATAAACAGCACAAGGACGCTTCCACTCAATGGTCGGACTAAGCATCGTACGGAGCATAACCACTCGCGGAATCTTCAGTGTAATTGTGGTAACCGCAATCACCTTCTTGGAGATATGCCTCTTCGCCTTGCGCTTCTTCATAGGAACCGTCATAGTATTCAAGACTGCAGGATAGTCTAACAAACATTGTACAATAAAGGAATGAGTTTCAAAGAAACTCGGTAAAAGCGATTAAATCCATAATAACATAAATGGCAAGATTTCGAAACAAACATAAATGCAATATGATATGAGACAAGCAATGAATGAATGAATCTAACTCTATATATGCTGGTCTCTATTGGAAGACATGCTTTAAGTCATAGCACCGTACTTCTTTAGGAAGGTCCGCTCACATGCTCAACCATTTAAGATATCTTGGATTCTCTCACGGATCATTTCACCGGTCTTGAGCAGCCGATTGGTAATGGGTCCTTCATCCCTCAGGACTAACCATGGTAGGGGGTTAAGTCAACACACTCTCTCACAACCATTTGGCATAAGTACCGGCGCATGTCAGGGTAAAACCTAGCCAAATGCAAGTCTTCTACTTAGTTACATCAAGTCAGATCCAGATACGTCCATTCCTCGTCCTTGACGATCCTTTCCGGTATCCTTCACACTAGAGTCCTCATAGTCCCTGACTACGGACTCATCAACCCTATTGATCATCCACATATGGTAAACGGGAAGCTCTCACGTCCTCTCACGGGTTGGTTACCGGTCTTAAGCGCCCGTGAGCCCAAGTCTAACCATATGCAACCCTACCAATAAATGGCCCCCACAATGTGATTCCTGTCCTCTCACGGGTTGGTTACCGGTCTTGAGCGCCCATGAATCCCCATTGCTACCACGGGTCGTTCGATCTCAATACCCCTCCGATTAGGGTCTGACATAATGGGACATCCTAGCCAAACACTACTAGACAGTCCTAGATATGTCATCCAACAGTTTAGGAAGGTGTCCAGAGGGCATCTCCGGAAACATCCCATAATATTCCCGTAGTAGTCCAAGGCAGAAGTGTCAAAAGGACACATCTCCTTTCCAAACCATACTTAAGCATACACATGCATCAATTCATATCATCACATATATGGTAACTTCATATATGGAAAGAAATCAATAATTACAATCACTTGTATATAATTGGTAAATGAATCATACATGAATCAATTTAAGCAATGCTACTGTAATCAAGGTTATGCAACAGTAGTATATCATTGTAAGAATCTAATTAAGGAAACATATCAATGATATTCAAATATAGAAACTAGATTCAAGCTATCTATGTAATTAAGGAAATAACCATCCTTACCTTTTATAACTCGCAAAGGAATCCTAAGAAATCAAGTAAGATCTTGGCAAACTTGAGAAGAAGGTCCAAAACAAGTGTATACAACATATTAGGAAAGATCCCTAACAGAAAAGATACCAAAACATCCAACATAGACCAATTCTGGAGTTGCTGTACTCATTGGTCGAGTGGATTGGTCGACTGGTCCAGTCGACCAATCAATCGACCAATGCAGACGATAGCCTAAAAAACAGAGTTTTAAGATATGAAATCCGAATTTGGTGGTTCAAAAGGGTACTAATCAAGGGGTAAACTACATCAGTAGTATTCTAACATATAGGGGACCTCAAAACACTAATCCAATCAAGCCATCAAGATCCAAATTAGGAAACAAAAAGTTACCATAATTAGATCAACCATGGATCTTGATGAATTCGAAATAGAAATCAAGACAAGAACAATAGGAGGATGGATCATTGCTTCAGGTAAAGGTATCATGAAAACATACTTAGATCTTCAAGGAAATAGGCTTAAAAGCATAAATCTAAATAAGGAAACAAAACCTACCATATATGTAACTACCATGATTCATGAAGAACACATAGTATGGTAGAAGAGAACAACTAGAGATTGATAGATCATGGATCATGAAAAGAAAACACAAGCAATTAACTACTAACATGATCAATATAGAAGATCCAAGGAGATCAGAATTCAAATCAGAAGTTTAACAAAGATTAGATCATGGTTTGATCATGATTCCTTCAAAAGCTTGCAATGATCATGGTTAAGATCATTGTTCTAGCCTCTAATCCTTAGGATGATCAAGAGAGACAAGTCCAGAGATGTTTGCAACAGAGAATGCAGCATCTCCTCTACTGTCTCAACTCAAAAAGGAAAGAAAATAAGAGATAGAGGAGAAGAAGAGAGTGTAGACATACCTTTTGATGAAAAGGAAGAGTTTCGACGAAGATCCGTCAAGAAAATCACCAAGGATGCAAGGGAGATGACTTGCAGAGGTCTTTGGTTCGTTCCAAAGAGTTTGGAGGCAGCAAATACGAAGTGGACTCGAGATTGGACTTAAATAGAGCAAGAAAAACCTAATTGCCAAAGACAACACTCATTGGTCGAGTGGATTGGTCGACTGGTCCAATCGACCAATCAGTCGACCAATGCTGACAGGAAATCCAAAACAGGGAATTGAAGACCCAGATCAAATCCAATCCTAAAGGGGTTTTGCACACATGTCAAGTGACTTACCTAATAGGTAGAAATGCCTTCAAACCAAGATAGAGAGCACTCCAAGTCCATCAACTAATCCGATCTTCATCAAGATTCAGTTTCCATAAATAGAACTTCATCATCAACTTTCATGGATTCAAAGCCAAACACCAAGTCCTCCACTGGGATGGCCCAAAGCTGACTTCTTACTTTACTTCGGGTCATCGGACCTACAAATAACAAGGTTTCCGGGTCAAGGTTAGGGCTGGGTTTTACATTCTCCCCCCCTTAAAGAAATTTCATCCTCGAAATTGAAAGCGTACCTGTGCTTCCAAAGAGGTAAGGAAACTTCTCCTTCATGTCTTCTTCCTTCTCCCAAGAAGCTTCTTCAGGGGTATGGTTCTTCCACCGAATCTTCACCAAAGGGATGGTGCGATTCCGCAGCTGCTTGTCCTTCCTATCCAAGATTTCGGCCGGTTCTTCATCGTAAGTCAAATCAGCACTAAGTCCCTCAGGTGCTTGCTGCAAAATGTGTTCCGGATTCTCTATGTATTTTCGGAGCATCGAAATATGAAACACATTGTGAACACCAGCAAGAGGCGGAGGTAATGCTAATCGATACGCAACAGGTCCAACCTTTTCCAAAATCTCGAAAGGTCCAATGTAACGAGGGCTAAGCTTTCCCTTAACATTGAATCTCATCACACCCTTCATTGGTGAAACCTTCAGAAATACTTTCTCTCCAACTTGAAATTCCAAATCGGTCCTTCTCTTATCAAGATACGATTTCTGTCTTGACTCGCGAGACTTAATCCTTTCTCTTATCATATCTACCATAGCACTCGTAGCTTCAATCATTTCAGGACCTAAGACTTTTCTTTCACTTGTCTCGATCCAAGTACAAAGGTGTCCTACAAGTACTGCCATACAAAGCCTTGAATGGAGCCATGCCTATTGTTGCTTGATAACTGTTGTTATAGGCAAACTCAACCAAAGCTAGGTGTTCATCCCAATTACCACCCATATCCACCACACAAGATCTGAGCATTTCTTCCAATGTCTGAATTGTCCACTCAGATTGTCCATCAGACTGTGGATGATGAGCTATACTCAAGTTCAATTGGGATCCCAAGGCCTTCTGCAAACTATTCCAAAACCTTGAGGTGAACCTAGGATCACGATCCGAAACAATACCCAATGGCACACCATGCGGACTAACCACAATATCCACATAAAGCCTTGCTAGCTTATCCAGAGTATGAGTGATCTTCATAGGAATGAAGTGGGCTGATTTGGTCAACCTATCAACAATCACCCACACGGTGTCATTGCCTTTACTTGTCCGAGGCAAACTAGTCACAAAGTCCATGGAGATATCCTCCCACTTCCAACTAGGAATAGGAAGAGGTTGAAGTAATCCAGATGGAGGTTGTCGAATGGCTTTCACATGTTGGCAAGTCTCACACTTGGCAACAAAATCATCAACATCAGCCTTCAGACCAATCCACCAAAAATGTTCCTTCAAGTCCTTGTACATCTTGGTGCTTCCCGGGTGTATAGTAAAGACTGACTGGTGTGCTTCCTTCAATATTTCTTTCTTAACTTCTTCATTTGCAGGCACGCATGCTCTTCCTCTAAACAACAAAGCACCATCCATGGATATACCAAAGTCGGGGTCCGACTCAGGATTCGAAGAAATCTTCTCAACTTTAATCAGAAGCTCTTGATCAAAACTCTGCAGAGCAACAATCTTATCTCTAAGACCGGATCTTGCCGTCATGGCAGAAAGAATAAAATCCGAATTCTCAGGGACGATTTCCAAATCAAAACTCTCAATAGAAGACCACAATGGTAAACTCAAAGCATTCAAATCCAAAGTCTTCTTCGGTTCTTCCTACTAAGAGCATCAGCAACAACGTTTGCTTTCCCGGGGTGATACCGAATATCACAATCATAATCGGAGACTAGTTCCAACCATCTCCTTTGTCTCATGTTCAACTCCTTTTCGGTAAAGAAGTATTTCAAACTCTTATGATCCGTGAAAATGGCAATCTTCTCACCGTAGAGGTAATGTCTCCAAATCTTCAAAGCAAAGACAACGGCGGCAAGTTCTAGATCGTGAGTGGGGTAATTCCGCTCATAATCTTTCAATTGCCGAGAAGCATAGGCTACGACCTTGCCATGTTGCATCAGTACGCAACCCAATCCAATCTTTGACGCATCGGTATAAATCGTCATACCACCGGAACTATCGGTATAGTCAAAACCGGGGCACTTGTCAATCTATCTTTCAACTCTTGGAAATTCTTCTCACAGTGTCGACCAAACAAACTTCTCTTCTTTCCTGGTCAACTTAGTCATAGGAGCAGCCAACCGAGAAAAATTCTCAATAAACCTTCGTAGTAACCCGCCAATCCAAGAAAACTTCTTATTTCCATTACTGACTTCGGTCTTTCCCAATCAGCCACAGCTTGAACCTTTTCAGGATCGACACGAATACCTTCGGCTGAAACTACATGACCAAGGAATACCACTCTCTTAAGCCAGAAATCACACTTGCTAAACTTAGCGAACAACTTCTTTTCTCGCAACCTTTGCAAAGTGAAACTTAGATGACTCGCATGCTCTTCTTCGCTCTTCGAATAGATCAAGATGTCATCAATGAAAACAATCACAAACTTATCAAGCACATCATGAAATACTCGGTTCATGAGGTCCATGAACACCGCAGGAGCATTGGTCAATCCGAAGGGCATGACTCTAAACTCGTAGTGACCATACCACGTTCGGAAAGCTGTCTTGAAGATATCACTAGACTTCACTTTCAATTGGTGATATCCGGACCTTAAGTCAATCTTTGAGAACACAACTGCACCCTTCAACTGATCAAAGAGATCATCAATTCTGGGCAGCGGGTATCTATTCTTGATAGTCAACTTATTCAACTCACGGTAGTCGATGCACAAGCGCATACTACCGTCTTTCTTCTTGACAAACAAGACCGGAGCTCCCCAAGGTGAAACTCCCTTCTCTTCTTTAACTTTTCCCACCTAGTGTATCACCTTGGTTTCCAAATCAAAAGCAAGATATCCAAGAACATCATCAACAACTTGCTTCCACTCTTTACTTAAAATCATCAAAAATCCACTTGACCAAAAGATTGGAAATCTTAAATCATGCTCAAATATATCCATATAGTCATCAAACAATAATCCATAAGGCAAAAATCACATTTTCCAAAGATTCAACAGCAAATGAGGTCTCTGTGACCATTGGTCGAGTGATTGGTCGACTGACCCAGTCGAGTGATTGGTCGACTGACCCAGTCGACCAATGAGTCGACCAATGCAGACAGAATGCAAAGATTCGCATTATAAGCCTCATTTCCACATTCCAACTTCATTCTAACTTCTTCCAAAGGTGAGAGAGTTCTAGGGAAAATCTCCAAAAGTTCTCACAAGTATTCTTGAGGTGTTTTGGTGCTTCAACAACAACACAACAACACACAACCATCACAAACAAGGTAAATCTCTCATTCTTTCTTCCATTTTCATCTTCTCATGCTTGCATTTCAAACAAAACCATGCTTTGCTTGTATCCAATGCTAGAAATCATGCTTAGGAATGCTTAGAAACATATTCGCTAGGTTTTAAACACAATGCCATGCATAGACAACAAGTTTTAACATATTGGTGTTCATCTCGCAACGTTTTCATACCGAAATCGATATCTTTAGAAAAATCTTGTTTTCTCTCAAACCGCTTGAAATTTTCGCACGAGATCAAATGCTACATGCTCAAGATGACATTGTAGATAGGTCCATACAATTTGATTTAACCAATTTCAACTTTTCAAAAATCCAATTTTGACCTAAATTGCAAAATCCCCAAATTTCCTTCTTGCTGAATTTTCCGCTTTAATCCAAGTTTTCGATCGATTTTCATCAAACAAACTTCATAGACATGAAATTCCAAGTATTGCGCACATGCTAGTATGTTCAAATCAAATTTCCCCCAAATTTGAAAATTTCCGAAAAATTACGAAAATACCCTTTTGGCTCAAATCTTAAGGTAGCACTAACTGGAATTGTCTCTTGTTTCTTTCACAGATACACACTATGCAGAGGGGAGGGCGAGGACGAGGTAGAGGTCGTGGTCGCATTGTAGGTGCTCTTTGGGGCAGAGGTCAGGTTCCTTCAGAGCCTAGACGGGAGGTTAGGAGACCGGACATGTTTGACAAACCTCAAAGCCGAGTTCTCGCACGAGGCCTACTTCGCCATCGCAATATCGAGATGGGACGTCTACTTCACTTACGCCAGCTCAGAGCCTTTAGGATTCGGTAGAGATTCGACACATTGCAGTGGACTCATCTCTTCACCGAGGATCTGCCGGTATACCCGGAACTAGTGAGGTTGTTCTTCAGCAAGCTTACCTACACAGAGGAGGCTCGAGGTCAAACCATATGCAACCCTACCAATAAATGGCCCCCACAATGTGATTCCTGTCCTCTCACGGGTTGGTTACCGGTCTTGAGCGCCCATGAATCCCCATTGCTACCACGGGTCGTTCGGTCTCAATACCCCTCCGATTAGGGTCCGACATAACAGGACATCCTAGCCAAACACTACTAGACAATCCTAGATATGTCATCCAACAGTTTAGGAAGGTGTCCAGAGGGCATCTCCGGAAACATCCCATAATATTCCCGTAGTAGTCCAAGGACAGAAGTGTCAAAAGGACACCTCTCCTTTCCAAACCATACTTAAGCATACACATGCATCAAATCATATCATCACATATATGGTAACTTCATATATGGAAAGAAATCAATAATTACAATCACTTGTATAACATTGGTAAGTAAATCATACATGAATAAATTTAATATGAATAAGTAATGCTACTGTAATCAAAGTTATGCAACAGTAGTATATCATTGTAAGAATCTAATTTAGGAATCATATCTATGATATTCAAATATAGAAACTAGATTCATGCTATCTATGTAATTAAGGAAATAACCATCCTTACCTTTTATAACTCGCAAAGGAATCCTAAGAAATCAAGTAAGATCTTGGCAAACTTGAGAAGAAGGTCCTAAACAAGTATATACAACATATTAGGAAAGATCCCTAACAGAAAAGATACCAAAACATCCAACATAGACCAATTCTGGAGTTGCTGTACTCATTGGTCGAGTGGATTGGTCGAGTGGTCCAGTCGACCAATGCAGACAGTAGCCCAAAAAAAACAGAGTTTTAAGATATGAAATCCGAATTTGGTGGTTCAAAAGGGTACTAATCAAGAGGTAGACTACATCAGTAGTATTCTAACATATAGGGGACCTCAAAACACTAATCCAATCAAGATATCAAGATCCAAATTAGGAAACAAAAAGTTACCATAATTAAATCAACCATGGATCTTGATGAATTTGAAACAGAAAACAAAGACAAGAACAATAGGAGGATGGATCATTGCTTTCGGTAATGGTTTCATGAAAACATACATAGATCTTCATGGAATATGGCTTAGAAGCATAAATCTAAATAAGGAAATAAAACCTACCATATATGTAACTACCATGCATCATGAAGAACACATAGTATGGTAGAAGAGAACAACTAGAAATCTATAGATTATGGATCATGGAAAGAAAACACAGTAATTAACTACTAACATGATCAACATAGAAGATCCAAAGAGATCAGAATTCAGATTAGAAGTTTAACAAAGATTAGATCATGGTTTGATCATGATTCCTTCAAAAGCTTGCAATGATCATGGTTAAGATCATTGTTCTAGCCTCAAATCCTTAGGATGATCATGAGAACATGTTCGAGAGATGTTTGCAACAGAGAATGCAGCATCTCTTCTACTGTCTCAACTCAAAAAGGAAAGAAAAACAAAGATGGAGGAGAAGAAGAGAGAGTAGACATACCTTTTGATGCAAAAAGAAGAGTTTCGACGAAGATCCGTCAAAAAAACACCAAGGATGCAAGAGAGATGACTTGCGAGAGGTCTTTGGTTCGTTCCGAGAGAGTTTGGAGGCAGCAAATACGAAGTGGACTCGAGATTGGACTTAAATAGAGCAAGAACAACCTAATTGCCAAAGACAAGCACTCATTGGTTGAGTGGATTGGTCGATCGCCCCGATCGACCAATCGGTCGACCAATGCCGACAAAGAAGACCAAAACAGGGAATTGAAGGTCCAGATCAAATCCAATCCTAAAGGGGTTTTGCACACAAGTCAAGTGACTTACCTAATAGGTAGAAATGCCTTCAAACCAAGATAGAGAGCACTCCAAGTCCATCAACTAATCAGATCTTCATCAGGATTCAGTTTCCATAAATAGAACCTCATCATCAACTTTCATGGATTCAAAGCCAGACACCAAGTCCTCTACTGGGATGGCCCAAAGCTGACTTCTTACTTTACTTCGGGTCATCGGACCTACAAATAACAAGGTTTCCGGGTCAAGGTTAGGGCTGGGTTTTACAGTACCCTAGGATTTCCATTTATGCATTTCAGGTGTAATCGTTGTAAAAACTTTTGAAATTAATGAAGTTCATTTTGTTTCACTTAATTATTGTATATTATGCACCTTTCTTTTCCTTGCATTAGTGACATTTGTTCAAGTATAATTATGGTATGTTATTCTGAAATGTTCCGTTATGCCTCAAAGGTTAAGTTTCTAATTCAGTGTTCTATTATTCACTTCTAAGAGTAGAAGAGTCATTTCAGATCAATGACTCAGGAATGTTCAGTTATTGTCTTTTGTGGTTAGGATTTCCTCAAACCTTGGGCTCTGATACCAATCTGTCACATCCTCCCAGCCGGTACCCTATCTGGCATACCCGAGAGTGTGATCCACAGCCCGAAGATCAGGTATCGAGTAATCAACCTCCCACATAAACAATAACATAATCATGAACAATCATAATAAAAGTGCGGAAGATAAACCATAGATCCAATAAGGAAAGAATGAATCATAAATAAATCAGAATGCGAGATATAATCAGAGTGTTAAACAGATAAGTAAAGTGAGGCAAAAATCCCACTCTACAACCAGCGGAAATGTAGCTCTAAAAGATAATAAACTAGACAAACTCTAATCCCAGTACCAAGTACAATGGGTAACTAAATTGTTCTCCACTTTATAGACAACATCCTTATAACTGTAAATCTCATAAACAGCACAAAGACGCTTCCACTCAATGGTCGGACTAAGCATCGTACGGAGCATAACCACTCGCGGAATCTTCAGTGTAATTGTGGTAACCGCAATCACCTTCTTGGAGATATGCCTCTTCGCCTTGCGCTTCTTCATAGGAACCGTCATAGTATTCACTACCTGCAGGATAGTCTAACAAACATTGTACAATAAAGGAATGAGTTTCAAAGAAACTCAGTAAGGCAGTTAAATCCATAATAACATAAATGGCAAGATTTCAGAACAAACATAAATGCAATATGATATGAGACAAGCAATGAATGAATGAATCTAACTCTATATATGCTGGTCTCTATTGGCAGACATGCTTTAAGTCATAGCACCGTACTTCTTTAGGAAGGTCCGCTCACATGCTCAACCATTTAAGATATCTTGGATTCTCTCACGGATCATTTCACCGGTCTTGAGCAGCCGATTGGTAATGGGTCCTTCATCCCTCAGGACTAACCATGGCAGGGGGTTAAGTCAACACACTCTCTCACAACCATTTGGCATAAGTACCGGCGCATGTCAGGGTAAAACCTAGCCAAATGCAAGTCTTCTACTTAGTTACATCAAGTCAGATCCAGATACGTCCATTCCTCGTCCCTGACGATCCTTTCCGGTATCCTTCACACTAGAGTCCTCATAGTCCCTGACTACGGACTCATCAACCCTATTGATCATCCACATATGGTAAACGGGAAGCTCTCACGTCCTCTCACGGGTTGGTTACCGGTCTTAAGCGCCCGTGAGCCCAAGTCTAACCATATGCAACCCTACCAATAAATGGCCCCCACAATGTGATTCCTGTCCTCTCACGGGTTGGTTACCGGTCTTGAGCGCCCATGAATCCCCATTGCTACCACGGGTCGTTCGGTCTCAATACCCCTCCGATTAGGGTCTGACATAACGAGACATCCTAGCCAAAAACTACTAGACAGTCCTACATATGTCATCCAACAGTTTAGGAAGATGTCCAGAGGGCATCTCCGGAAACATCCCATAATATTCCCGTAGTAGTCCAAGGACAGAAGTGTCAAAAGTACACCTCTCCTTTCCAAACCATACTTAAGAATACACATGCATCAATTCATATCATCACATATATGGTAACTTCATATATGGAAAGAAATCAATAATTACAATCACTTGTATATAATTGGTAAATGAATCATACATGAATCAATTTAAGCAATGCTATTGTAATCAAGGTTATGCAACAGTAGTATATCATTGTAAGAATCTAATTAAGGAAACATATCAATGATATTCAAATATAGAAACTAGATTCATGCTATCTATGTAATTAAGGAAATAACCATCCTTACCTTTTATAACTCGCAAAGGAATCCTTAGAAATCAAGTAAGATCTTGGCAAACTTGAGAAGAAGGTCCTAAACAAGTGTATACAACATATTAGGAAAGATCCCTAACAGAAAAGATACCAAAACATCCAACACGACACCAATTCCGGAGTTGCTTGTACTCATTGGTCGAGTGGATTGGTCGACTGGTCCAGTCGACCAATCAGTCGACCAATGCAAGACATAGCCTATAAAAACAGAGTTTTAAGATATGAAATCCGAATTTGGTGGTTCAAAAGGGTACTAATCAAGGGGTAAACTACATCAGTAGTATTCTAACATATAGGGGACCTCAAAACACTAATCCAATCAAGCCATCAAGATCCAAATTAGGAAACAAAAAGTTACCATAATTAGATCAACCATGGATCTTGATGAATTCAAAATAGAAATCAAGACAAGAACAATAGGAGGATGGATCATTGCTTCAGGTAAAGGTATCATGAAAACATACTTAGATCTTCAAGGAAATAGGCTTAAAAGCATAAATCTAAATAAGGAAACAAAACCTACCATATATGTAACTACCATGATTCATGAAGAACACATAGTATGGTAGAAGAGAACAACTAGAGATTGATAGATCATGGATCATGAAAAGAAAACACAGCAATTAACTACTAACATGATCAATATAGAAGATCCAAGGAGATCAGAATTCAAATCAGAAGTGTAACAAAGATTAGATCATGGTTTGATCATGATTCCTTCAAAAGCTTGCAATGATCATGGTTAAGATCATTGTTCTAGCCTCTAATCCTTAGGATGATCAAGAGAGACAAGTCCAGAGATGTTTGCAACAGAGAATGCAGCATCTCCTCTACTGTCTCAACTCAAAAAGGAAAGAAAATAAGAGATAGAGGAGAAGAAGAGAGTGTAGACATACCTTTTGATGAAAAGGAAGAGTTTCGACGAAGATCCGTCAAGAAAATCACCAAGGATGCAAGGGAGATGACTTGCAGAGGTCTTTGGTTCGTTCCAAAGAGTTTGGAGGCAGCAAATACGAAGTGGACTCGAGATTGGACTTAAATAGAGCAAGAAAAACCTAATTTCCAAAGACAGCACTCATTGGTTGAGTGGATTGGTCGACTGGTCCAGTCGACCAATCAGTCGACCAATGCTGACAGGAAATCCGAAACAGGGAATTGAAGACCCAGATCAAATCCAATCCTAAAGGGGTTTTGCACACATGTCAAGTGACTTACCTAATAGGTAGAAATGCCTTCAAACCAAGATAGAGAGCACTCCAAGTCCATCAACTAATCCGATCTTCATCAAGATTCAGTTTCCATAAATAGAACTTCATCATCAACTTTCATGGATTCAAAGCCAGACACCAAGTCCTCCACTGGGATGGCCCAAAGTTGACTTCTTACTTTACTTCGGGTCATCGGACCTACAAATAACAAGGTTTCCGGGTCAAGGTTAGGGCTGGGTTTTACACTGGCGTAAGGTATTGAATTAACCCTTCGCTCTTTACTCTCTTTTTCGTTAGATTAGTTTTACCCTTTTTCCCTCGTCTTTGTGATTACCCCCTTGGATATTTTAACTCTCTTTTTAATCTACTTGAGATGGAATAACCGTAAACGAAACCCTGTTTCCATGAGATGGTTAATCCAATCAAGGGGAGGGTTATGGGTAATCTATTGATGGTAATGGTTAATTTTCTCTCACCCTTTTGGCTTAGGGAGTGTTTGATTCGAGACTTAGGTCAAGATTACACGAAATTCGGATTCAAATTGAGTAATCAAGAGCCTTAGCTTCGGATTGAAACTCACTGTTTTTGGGGCGGTCACTAGTGGCGGTCGCTCAACCTAAGCGACCGGCACAAGCGACCGGCTGGTAAACAGTGACCAATTGGATTTCGGTTCTAATTCAAATTGATTCATGTGACTTATGTATTCTAATAACCCTATGTTTAGGTGTTTACTGTTTAAAAGAAAAATCTACTAATAGTTACTGTATTCCATTTTGCGGACATTTCAATTATATGCAAGTAAGGATAGTCTATCTTGTCTATCTACATATATTTGAACATGTTAATCTGATAGTTGTTAGTCTTAATTTCTATTGTTATATGCTGCTGTAGTTGTATTTAATTCTAATATACTACTGCTGTTTGCCTTGATTTCATAATTACCTAGTGAATTGTGAATGTTATATGATTATGGTAATTGGTATATGGTTATGATAGTTGGGGTGTTCCTTTCGGGATATCTTGGCTGGTGATATCAGAAGGCTGTGGAATGGGACACATGCCTGCTGATACCTTCAGCACTATCATGATTAATTGATGACATTATAAGGATGAGTCTAGATTGAATGGCTAGGTACCCCACATGCTACTACCCTTTCGGTAGGGGAATTGAAACCGAGTGACCCGTGATGACAGTGATGTGACTTGGTGGTCCACTGTTAGTCATATAAATGGTAGGGTTGCATATGTTAGGGTTGGGCTCATGGATGTCCAATGACCGGACCAGGTGTCGTGAGGAATCATGAGAGCATCCGCCCCAATAATATGTGGATGACCATAGGGTTATGGAGTGGAGTCCAACATAGGTAGCTAGTCCATGACGATTCTTACTCCTAGGTTGCGAAGGATACTGAACCGAGTTGGTTGGTGCCATAGGGGATGTATCTGGACTTCATGTAGACATGTAACCATTATGACCTTGCATTGGATTAGAAACCCCGACATGCGCCAGTACTCATTACCAATGGTCGTGGTGAGAGAGGGTTGACTTAACCCCTAACCATGGTTTGTGAGCCAGGTGTGGACTTTCCCTTTTTCCTGGGATCCCTACAGAGGTAACTAGTCCTTGCCAGATCAGAGTGATGAGACTTACCCAGAGGAGGGCTGGTGTTTATTTTAAAGCATGTCAACTGTTAGAGACTTGCATAGTTAGAAATCATAGCATCATTCATATTTTGCATTCATTCATATTACTGTTGTATCATGGCATTATTGGATGATGGATGAGATATATGATTGTTTCTTACTGAGTTCTTTAGAAGTCATTCCTTTATTCTTTGTATGTTTTTAGCCAGCACAGAAGAAGGATTTGTATCTGAAGATGGGCTGGTTTCCTATGAAGGAACCATCCCGTTTGAAGAAGATGTGGCACCGCCAATGGGAGATGGAAATAGCATGTGCGGGAGTTCCTGCGGGTGCATGGAATGCGCTTGTCGCACTGGTTGATGGTCAAAGGCGAAAGGTGGTCAGGCAGTTCGCACAGAGACTGGAGAAGAATTGGAGGAGCCCTCACCTTATTAAACTTGAGTCTATGTTCATTGACTTAGAAAAGCAAACTGGAAAGAAACTGATTTAAACACTTTTGAATTATTCCGCTGCCCTCATTTTTGTTTTATTCCTTTATTCTTTATTTCTTTCCTTTGATATTGGAGTATTTTGGACTCCTGTAATTCATTTAATTCAGTTATTGAATATTCTTTGCTCTTGATTATCTGTATTTGTCTTAATTATTGTTGATAGACTAAAACCTTGGATCTTGTGACGGATCGTACCCACGGGTTGTCGGGCGAGTAACCGAGACCGACGGGTGGGGTGTGACAAAGTGGTATCAGAGCCAGGTTTTACGAAGTCAATAATAATTAATACAATTGTTAGATGAGCAATTTGAGTCATAGATCCAGAAGTGACTCAAAAGAATTAGAGTGAATAATAGAACATCTTTCGTTAGAAACAAACTGAGAAAGTAAGTGGATCTTCTTTTGAATAACTTACAATAAGTCAAGTGAAATACATTCTCACATTGTAATTATCAAGAAAATGCATAAGAGACAATAATACAAGTGCAATAAACATAATTGTATTTCATTAATAAGATAAAGCTTTAGATAACTTTGACCGTACTCTACGCTTTACAAAATGTTAGGAAATGAACATGTGCTAAATACAAACTACAATAAGCATATCTAAATCCTAAGGTCAGTACGGAATCAAGGTGAATCAAAACCTAAACCTATCTACTGTTGTGGTGGTGGTGCTGGAGCTAGTCTCATCTGGCGGAGTATGTCAAGGCACTCTGCTATCTGGCCCCTCATCTCTACCTGCCCCTGCTCGAACTGTTCCATCACAGTGAACAGACCCCTAGCCCAAGGTGGTGCAACCTCCGAAGTATCCTGAGTCCCGGATGTGCCTCCTGTCTCGAACTGGGAAGGTGGTGGCGAGTCTGCATGATCCTCATCATCAGCCTCTACATCCATGTCCTCCTGCTCTACTGGCATCTCTGGTGAGTTTGGTCCGCCCGTTAAGTGCATCTGAGTGACCAATCTGTGCCCTATTGTACCGCCATGCCCAATTGGGACAGCCTCCTCTCTCTCGAAGTCGACCCCGAAGTGCTAAAAGATCCGTGTCAGAAGTCGCCCGTATCCAAGGTTTGCTCCCCCCGGATGTGTCACTCGATAGATCATGGCATTTTGGATTATGTAAGCCAAGTCTATCTGGTAGCGGGTGTACACTGAAAATGTCATCATAGCCTGCATGAGTGAAATCTCACTCTAATGACCTTCCTTAGGCAACAAGTTCCGTGCTATGATCCTAGAGATGATCCTACAAGAGGGATACAGCTCGGTCACTGACTCTACCCCGCTGCACTCCTGTGGGAAAATGCTCAAGAAGACGAGAGCTCTCTCCTCCCAGTGAATGACATCGTCTGACTCAGCCCCCGGCTCGAACCATCTCCTGTCGCCGTGAATGTATGGCACGTCTAGGATGTGAGCCAGCTCCTCTGTGGTGAAGCGTATGTCTGTAGTCTTCACCCGGCTCTCAACCCCCCCCCCCCCACCCCCCCCCCCCCCCCCCCCCCCCCCCCCTACGGGCACGCCTAACTAAACAAAAAACAACCCCACCACCCGCCCCCCCCCCCCCCCCCAAACACCCCCCCCCCCCCCCCCCCCCCCCCCACTCCCCCCTCGCCCCCCCCCCCCCCCCCCCCCCCCCCCCCCCCCCCCCCCCCCCCCCCCCCCCCCGCAAAAAGAGGGCCCCGGGGCCCGGTGTAAACCCCCCCCCCCCCCCCCCCCCCCCCCCCCTTTTTTTTTTGGCCCCCCCCCCCCCCCGAATAAAAGGCGCCCCCTTTGGCCCCCCCCGGTGGAGGACTTGGTGTCCGGCTTTGAATCCATGAAAGTTGATGATGAAGTTCTATTTATGGAAACTGAATCTTGATGAAGATCGGATTAGTTGATGGACTTGGAGTGCTCTCTATCTTGGTTTGAAGGCATTTCTACCTACTAGGTAAGTCACTTGACTTGTGTACAAAACCCCTTTAGGATTGGATTTGATATGGGCCTTCAATTCCTTGTTTTGGTCTTGCTGTCAGCATTGGTCGACTGATTGGTCGACTGGGCCAGTCGACCAATCCACTCGACCAATGAGTGCTGTCTTTGGCAATTATGTTTTTCTTGCTCTATTTAAGTCCAATCTCGAGTCCACTTCGTATTTGCTGCCTCCAAACTCTTTGGAACGAACCAAAGACCTCTGCAAGTCATCTCCCTTGCATCCTTGGTGTTTTCTTGACGGATCTTTGTCGAAACTCTTCCTTTTGCATCAAAAGGTATGTCTACTCTCTCTTCTTCTCCTCCATCTTTGTTTTTCTTTCCTTTTTGAGTTGAGACAGTAGAAGAGATGCTGCATTCTCTGTTGCAAACATCTCTGAACATGTTCTCATGATCATCCTAAGGATTTGAGGCTAGAACAATGATCTTAACCATGATCATTGCAAGCTTTTGAAGGAATCATGATCAAACCATGATCTAATCTTGTTAAACTTCTGATTTGAATTCTGATCTCTTTGGATCTTCTTTATTGATCATGTTAGTAGTTAATTACTGTGTTTTCTTTCCATGATCCATAATCTATCAATTTCTAGTTGTTCTCTTCTACCATACTATGTGTTCTTCATGAAGCATGGTAGTTACATATATGGTAGGTTTTATTTCCTTATTTAGATTTATGCTTCTAAGCCTTGTTCCTTGAAGATCTAAGTATGTTTTCATGATACCTTTACCTGAAGCAATGATCCATCCTCCTATTGTTCTTGTCTTTGATTTCTATTTCGAATTCATCAAGATCCATGGTTGATCTAATTATGGTAACTTTTTGTTTCCTAATTTGGATCTTGAAATCTTGAATTGATTGGTGTTTTGAAGTCCCCTATATGTTAGAATACTACTGATGTAGTTTACCCCTTGATTAGTACCCTTTTGAACCACCAAATTCGGATTTCATATCTTAAAACTTTGTTTTTTTATTGGCTTCTGTCTGCATTGGTCGACTGATTGGTCGACTGGACCAGTCGACCAATCCACTCGACCAATGAGTACAGCAACTCCAGAATTGGTCTGTGTTGGATGTTTTGGTATCTTTTCTGTTAGGGATCTTTCCTAATATGTTGTATATACTTGTTTAGGACCTTCTTCTCAAGTTTGCCAAGATCTTACTTGATTCTTAGAATCCCTTTGCAAGTTATAAAAGGTAAGGATGGTTATTTCCTTAATTACATAGATAGCATGAATCTAGTTTCTATATTTGAATATCATTGACATGTTTCCTAAATTAGATTCTTACAATGATATACTACTGTTGCATAACTTTGATTACAGTAGCATTACTTATTCATATTAAATTGATTCATGTATGATTTACTTACCAATTGTATACAAGTGATTGTAATTATTGATTTCTTTCCATATATGAAGTTACCATATATGTGATGATATGAATTGATGCATGTGATGCTTAAGTATGGTTTGGAAAGGAGAGGTGTCCTTTTGACATTTCTGTCCTTGGACTACTACGGGAATATTATTGGATGTTTCCGGAGATGCCCTCTGGACACCTTCCTAAACTATTGGATGACATATCTAGGATCGTCTAGTAGTGTTTGGCTAGGATGTCCTGTTATGTCAGACCCTAATCGGAGGGGTATTGAGACCGAACGACCCGTGGTAGCAATGGGGATTCATGGGCGCTCAAGACCGGTAACCAACCCGTGAGAGGACAGGAATCACATTGTGGGGGCCATTTATTGGTAGGGTTGCATATGGTTAGACTTGGGCTCACGGGCGCTTAAGACCGGTAACCAACCCGTGAGAGGACGTGAGAGCTTCCCGTTTACCATATGTGGATAACCAATAGGGTTGATGAGTGTGAAACCCAGCCCTAACCTTGACCCGGAAACCTTGTTATTTGTAGGTCCGATGACCCGAAGTAAAGTAAGAAGTCAGCTTTGGGCCATCCCAGTAGAGGACTTGGTGTCTGGCTTTGAATCCATGAAGGTTGATGATGAGGTTCTATTTATGGAAACAGAATCCTGATGAAGATCTAATTAGTTGATGGACTTGGAGTGATCTCTATCTTGGTTTGAAGGCATTTCTACCTACTAGGTAAGTCACTTGACTTGTGTGCAAAACCTCTTTAGGTTTGGATTTGATCTGGGCCTTCAATTCCCTCGTTTTGGCCTTCTTTGCCTGCATTGGTCGACCGATTGGTCGACTGGGCTAGTCGACCAATCCACTCGACCAATGGGTGCTGTCTTTGGCAATTAGGTTGATTCTTGCTCTATTTAAGTCTAACCTCGAGTCCACTTCGTATTTGCTGCCTCCAAACCCTCTGGAACGAACCAAAGACCTCTGCAAGTCATCTCTCTTGCATCCTTGGAGTTTTCTTGGCGGATCTTCGTCGGAACTCTTCTTTTTGCATCAAAAGGTATGTCTACTCTCTCTTCTTCTCCTACATCTTTGTTTTTCTTTCCTTTTTGAGTTGAGACAGTAGAAGAGATGCTGCATCCTCTGTTGCAAACATCTCTGAACATGTTCTCATGATCATCCTAAGGATTTAAGGCTAGAACAATGATCTTAACCATGATCATTGCAAGCTTTTGAAGGATTCATGATCAAACCATGATTTAATCTCTGTTAATTTCCTAATCTGAATTCCGATCTCTTTGGATCTTCTTTCATTGATCATGTTAGTGGTTAATGGTTGTGTTTTCTTTCTATGATCCATAATCCATAGAATTCTAGTTGTTCTCTTCTACCTTACTATGTGTTCTTCATGATGCATGATAGTACATATATGGTAGGTTTTATTTCCTTATTTAGATTTATGCTTCTAAGCCTTATTCTATGAAGACCTATGCATGTTTTCATGTTTTCATTACCGAAAGCAATGATCCATCCTCCTATTGTTCTTGTCCTTGTTTTCTATTTCAAAATTCATCAAGATCCATGTTTGATTTATTTATGGTAACTTTTTGTTTCCTAATTTGGATCTTGATACCTTGATTTGATTAGTGTTTTGAGGTCCCCTATATGCTAGAATACTACTGATGTAGTCTACCCCTTGATTAGTACCCTTTTGAACCACCAAATTCGGATTTCATATCTCAAAACTCTGATTTTCTAAGCTACTGTCTGCATTGGTCGACTGATTGGTCGACTGGACCACTCGACCAATCCACTCGACCAATGAGTACAGCAACTCCAGAATTGGTCTGTTTCGGATGTTTTGCTATATTTTCTGTTAGGGATCCTTCCTAATATGTTGTATATACTTGTTTAGGACCTTCTTCTCAAGTTTGCCAAGATCTTACTTGATTTCTTAGGATTCTTTGCGAGTTATAAAAGGTAAGGATGGTTATTTCCTTAATTACATAGATAGCATGAATCTAGTTTCTATATTTGAATATCATTAATATGTTTCTTAAATTAGATTCTTACAATGATATACTACTGTTGCATAACTTTGATTACAGTAGCATTACTTATTCATATTGAATTGATTCATGTATGATTTACTTACCAATGTTATACAAATGATTGTAAATATTGATTTCTTTCCATATATGGAGTTACCATATATGTGATGATATGAATTGATGCATGTGTATGCTTACGTATGGTTTGGAAAGGAGAGGTGTCCTTTTGACATTTCTGTCCTTGGACTACTACGGGAATATTATGGGATGTTTCCCGGAGATGCCCTCTGGACACCTTCCTAAACTGTTGGATGACATATATAGGATTGTCTAGTAGTGTTTGGCTAGGATGTCCTGTTATGTCGACCCTAATCGGAGGGGTATTGAGACCGAACGACCCGTGGTAGCAATGGGGATTCATGGGCGCTCAAGACCGGTAACCAACCCGTGAGAGGACAGGAATCACATTGTGGGGGCCATTTATTGGTAGGGTTGCATATGGTTAGACTTGGGCTCACGGGCGCTTAAGACCGGTAACCAACCCGTGAAAGGACGTGAGAGCTTCCCGTTTACCATATGTGGATGATCAATAGGGTTGGTGAGTCCGTAGTCGGGGACTATGAGGACTCTAGTGTGAAGGATACCGGAAAGGATCGTCGGGGACGAGGAATGGAAGTATCTGGATCCGACTTGATGTAACCAAGTAGAAGACTTGCATTTGGCTAGGTATTACCCCGACATGCGCCAAGTACTTATACAAAATGGTTGTGAGAGAGTGTGTTGACTTAACCCCCGCCAAGGTTTGTCCCGAGGGATGAAGGACCCATTACCAATCGGTCGCCCGAGATATCTTAAATGGTTGGAGGGAATCCAAGATATCTTAAATGGTTGAGGATGTGAGTGGACTTTCCTAAAGAAGTACGGTGCTATGACTTAAAGCATGTCTGCCAATAGAGACCAGCATACATAGAGTTAGATTCATTCATTCATTGTTTGTCTCATATCATATTGCAGTTATGATTGTTCCGGAATCCTCGCCATTTATGTTATTATGGATTTTAATCGCCTTTACCGAGTTTCTTTGAAACTCATTCCTTTATTGTACAATGTTGTTAGACTATCCTATGCAGTACGGAATACTATGACGGTCCCTATGAGGAAGCGCAAGGCGAAGAGACATATCTCCAGGAAGGTGATTGCGGTTACCACAATTACTCTGAAGATCCCACGGGTGGTTATGCTCCGTACGATGCTTAGTCCGACCATTGAGTGGAAGCGTCCTTGTGCTATTTATGAGATCTACACCTACAAGGATGTCGTCTACAAAGTGGAGAATAATTTAGTTACCCAATGTACTTGCTACTAGGATTAGCTTTTATCTAGTTTATTCTTTCGAGCTACTTTTCCGCTGGATGTAAAGTGGGATTTTTGCTTCACTTTACTTATCTGTTTGACACTCTGATTATATCTATTATTCCGTTTCGTTTACGATTCATTCTTTCTTTATTGAATCAATGACTTATCTTCCGCACTCTTGTTATGGTTGTTCATGATTATGTTATTGTTTATGTGGGAGGTTGATCACTCGATACCTGATCTTCGGGCTGTGGATCACACTCTCGGGTATGCCAGATAGGGTACCGGCTGGGAGGGCGTGACAATGAGTCCGTAGTCAGGGACTATGAGGACTCTAGTGTGAAGGATACCGGAAAGGATCGTCAAGGACGAGGAATGGACGTATCTGGATCTGACTTGATGTAACTAAGTAGAAGACTTGCATTTGGCTAGGTTTTACCCTAACATGCGCCAGTACTTATACCAAATGGTTGTGAGAGAGTGTGTTGACTTAACCCCTGCCATGGTTTGTCCTGAGGGATGAAGGACCCATTACCAATCGGCTGCTCAAGACCGGTGAAATGATCCGTGAGAGAATCCAAGATATCTTAAATGGTTGAGGATGTGAGTGGACTTTCCTAAAGAAGTACGGTGCTATGACTTAAAGCATGTCTGCCAATAGAGACCAGCATACATAGAGTTAGTTTCATTCATTCATTGTTTGTCTCATATCATATTGCATTTATGATTGTTCTGAAATCCTGCCATTTATGTTATTATGGATATTTAACTGCCTTACTGAGTTTCTTTGAAACTCATTCCTTTATTGTACAATGTTTGTTAGACTATCCCTGCAGTACCGAGTACTATGACGGTCCCTATGAAGAAGCGCAAGGCGAAGAGGCATATCTCCGGGAAGGTGATTGCGGTTACCACAATTACTCTGAAGATCCCGCGAGTGGTTATGCTCCGTACGATGCTTAGTCCGACCATTGAGTGGAAGCGTCCTTGTGCCGTTTATGAGATTTACACTTATAAGGATGTTGTCTATAAAGTGGAGAACAATTTAGTTACCCAATGTACTTGCTACTGGGATTAGATTGTGTCTAGTTTATTCTTTAGAGCTACTTTTCCGCTGGTTGTAGAGTGGGATTTTTGCCTCACTTATTTGTTTGACACTCTGATTATATCTATTATTCTGATTCATTTATGATTCATTCTTTCATTATTGAATCTATGGTTTATCTTCCGCACTTTTATTATGATTGTTCATGATTATGTTATTGTTTATGTGGGAGGTTGATCACTCGATACCTGATCTTCGGGCTGTGGATCACACTCTCGGGTATGCCAGATAGGGTACCGGTTGGGAGGACGTGATAGATTGGTATCAGAGCCCAAGGTTCGAGGAGATCCTAACTACAAAAGACAATAACTGAACATTCCTGAGTCATTGATCTCAAATGACTCTTCTACTCTTAGAAGTGAATAATAGAACACTTGAATTAGAAACTTGACCTTTGAGGCATAACGCGAACATTTCCGAATAACATACCATAATTATACTTGAACAAATGTCACTAATGCAAGGAAAAGAAAGGTGCATAATATACAATAATTAAAGGGAAACAAAATGAACTTCATTAATTTCAAAAGTTTTTACAACGATTACATCCGAAATGCATAAATGGAAATCCTAAGGTACGGTCTATCTAGGTGATCTTCTCCGATCTCTGTATGCTCGAACTCCTCCGCTAGCTGAGTCACCCGATTCTCTATCCTATCTGTCGTGACTCCATCCTCTCGTACATCTGCTCTGTCCGACCTCCATCCTCTCTAGCATGGAAGTCATCGATCTCATCTGTGCTCCAAGATCCGAAGTCTCCGGAACCGCATGTGAAGGGCCACCCGCCTCGAAGTGTGATGAAGGAAACTCGTGATGCACGGGCTCGGCCTCGTGCATATCTCGCATCATCTCCGGCCCGATCATCACTATCAGGACCGATATCCTCTCCTCCATCCTCGACCCCTGATCCTCATCCTCCGATTCATCATCATCCTCACCCTCCGGACCGGAGATCTCTCTCGATCGCTGTTGTCTCATCGACTAATGGTCCGAGTCCCAATAGAGTATCCCCTGTGAACCGGTGTCCACTGGTGTATCCTCGAAACTCACCCCGAAATGCCCGAAGATCAAAGTCGGTAGCCTCCCATAGCAAAGGTTCCGCATGCTAGGCCGCAGAACTAAGTCCAGGCATGACCTGCTGAATGATGTAGGAGAGATCGATCTCGAAGCCCATGTAGATGCGGTAGATGACTAAGGCCTCCATCACCGTGACCCGATGGTGATGTCCGGCTTTCGGCATGATGTTTCGGCCGACTATGCGACCGATAATCCGTGCGAGAATCCGTCATCCGTCCGCTGGTCCAAGGAGTGAAGCCTCGACGGCTATCCCATAGCGTAGAGCATATCTCGCGTAGCTCGTACGGCATCGGATGGCTGTCCCGGATCTGCTCCTGCAGGTATCCACACACACTGCTGTGGATAGTAAGGAACTCGCAAGATCTCAGCCGGTCCGGGTAGAAAAGCGAATCCGAGTCCGGAAGACCACTGCTCCCGAGGACAAGTCTAAGTGGATGTCCTTGGCCTCGAGCCTCCTCTGTGTAGGTAAGGTTGCTTTGAAGAACAACCTCACTAGTTCCGGGTATACCGGCAGATCCTCGGTGAAGAGATGAGTCCACCGCAATGTGTCGAATCTCTGCCGAATCCTAAAGGCTCCGAGCTGGCGTAAGTGAAGTAGACGTCCCATCTCGATATTGCGATGAATCGAAGTAGGCCTCGTACGGGAACTCGGCCCGAGGTGTGTCAAACATGTCCGGTCTCCTAACCTCCCGTCTAGGCTCGAAGGAACCCGACCTCCGCCCCTAAGAGCACCTACGATGCGACCACGACCTCTACCTCGTCCTCGCCCTCCCCTCTGCATAGTGGGTATCAGTGAAAGAGACAAGAGACAATTCCAGTTAGTGCTATTTTAAGATTTGAGCCAAAAGGGTATTTTCGTAATTTTTCGGAAAATTTCAAATTTGGGGGAAATTTGATTTGAACATACTAGTATGTGCGCAATACTTGGAATTTCATGTCTATGAAGTTTGTTTGATGAAAACCGATCGAAAACTTGGGTTAAAGCGAAAAATTCAGCAAGAAGGAAATTTGAGGATTTTGCAATTTAGGTCAAAATTGGATTTTTGAAAAGTTGAAATTGGTTAAATCAAATTATATGGACCTATCTACAATGTCATCTTGAGCATGTAGCATTTGATCTCGTGCAAAAATTTCAAGCGGTTTGAGAGAAAACGGAATTTTTCTAAAGATATCGATTTCGGTATGAAAACTTTGCGAGATGAACACCATTATGTTAAAACTTGTACTCTATGCATGGCATTGTGTTTAAAACCTAGGGAATATGTTACTAAGCATTCCTAAGCATGATTTCTAGCATTGGATACAAGTAAAGCATGGTTTTATTGAATGCAAGCATGAGAAGATGAAAATGGAAGAAAGAATGAGAGATTTACCTTGTTTGTGAAGATTGTGTGTTGTGGTGTTGTTGTTGAAGCACCAAATCACCTCAAGAACACTTGTGAGAACTCTTGGAGACTTTCCCTAGAGCTCTCTCGCCTTTGGAAGAAGTTAGAATGAGGTTGGAATGTGAAAATGAGGCTTATAATGCGAATTTTCGCATTCTGTCTGCATTGGTCGACCAATCACTCGACCAATGGTCACAGAGACCTCAATTGCTGTTGAATTTTTGGAAAATGTGATTTTTGCCTTATGGATTATTGTTTGATGACTATATGGATATATTTAAGCATGATTTAAGTTTTCAAATCATTTGGACTTGTGGTTTATGTTGAAACTTCGAAATTCGGTATTTTGATGTTCTCGGTTTTGCAGAATGGTTACTCTGAGAAGTGGGCGTGGTGAATCCAGTGGTCATGGTGGTGGTGAGATACCTTAGGGAGGTGGTGAAATACCTCATGGAGGTGGCGAGATACTTAATGTTGATCAGGGTACCCATGAGATACCTGGTGCCCCGAATGTTGGAAGTTTTCGAGATATTGCCAATATTATGGGCAATATGATGCAGCAGACAAGCGGCTCAGTTCAACCGGATGTTGGTGGGTTTCATGACTCTGCATAATGAGACCCGGGCTGGTGCTAATGTGAATCCTCATGCCGCAGCTCCTGAATGCGGGAGGTTTAGCTGGAACTCCTCATACTACTTTGATGGAGAGTTTTCCGAAGATGCAAGTACCCACTTTCACCGGAGTTACCAAGGACCCCTTGTTTCCTAACAAGTGGCTTCGTGAGTTGGAGAAGGCTTTCCGACATCTGCAATGCTCGGAAGCTCGAGAAGATTCTGTTTGCTTTGAGCAGAGTTACAACAAGAAGCTGATGCATGGTGGATCTCCACTCGGCTGTTTTGGAAGGTTTGCATGCGGGAGTTGTAACTTGGGAGTTATTCAAAGAGGCTTTTTGTATGAATTACTTTCCCGAGGCGGTAAAAGATGCGAAGGAAGCTGAGTTCATGATTCTTACTCGGGGATCTCTGTCGTGTTGGAGTACCAACGAAGTTTGAGGAGCTTCATTTCTTTGCTCCAGATTCTGCGAAGGATGACCTCGCGAAAGCAAAGAAGTTCTTCAAAGGACTGCGCCACTGCCATTAAAGCTTACCTCACGATCCGGCCTATAGTGAGCTATGCTCAAGTGGTGCGAGAACTCGAAGAAGTTGGAAGAAACAGAGAAGGAAAGTGCTCGTGTGCAAAAGCCCTGGCAATCAAGGAATTCTGGTTTGGTGGATCGTAATGACCGTCGTTTTGTGAGACCTACACCCTACCCCACTCCTACCTTTCGGGCTAAGAGTGTAGGTCGAACACGGGTTTTCAGCAGCACCCGGCCGGTTTAGGACAGTATGGCGGAAACCGACCACCAGCAAGTGCAAGTGCAAGTGCAAGTGCAAGGCCTTTTGTTCGAAGCCCTCTGTTGCAGCCACCCCTGTTGGATCCAGCAATCCTCGTTTGTTTCTCTGCAAGCAAGCTGGTCATTTTGCTCGTGCTGTCCAAGGTCCCGCGGCGGCACATGCACCTTTGCCCCGTGGTGAAGAGTGCCCCTGCTCCTCCCTCTGGTAGAGTTTTCAGTATTTCCAGGTCTTGAGCAAGATCCAAGCCATGAAGTGATTACGGGTACATTGTTAGTTGCTTCTATTTCGCATTTGTCTTATTTGATACGGGTGCATCTCATTCGTTCATGTCATCTGCATTCATCAAGAAGACTAACCTAATCCCTGAGAAGTTGTCTAGTTGTTTATTGATTAGTACACCTCTGGTCCTGTTGTGAAACTAGATAAGGGGTTATCTATATGTCCTGTGTTGATTGGTGAGAAGAACATGGAAGCCAATTTTGTAATTCTTGACATGAAGGACTTCGATGTTATTTTGGGAATCGATTGGTTAACAGCCCACAAAGCTGTGTTCCTTTGTTCCTCAAAGAAGATTCAGTTCCATATTTGTGGAAGTCCGGTCTTGGAATTTCAGGGTGAAAAGAGAAGGGTTTGTAAGAAAGTCGCTGTCCTGCATGATGCAAGTCTATGCCCTAGTGGATGATGCTTCATCCGAAGGCAAGAGTATAGTGGAGAAAAGAGTCGATGAAGTCGGAGTTGTCTGCGACTTTGTTGATGTCTTCCCCGATGATCTATCGAGTGCCTCCGAGACGAGGAGATGTCGAATTTTCTATTGATCTCGTCCCTGGTGCCGCTCCGGTATCTAAAGCTCCGTATAGGATGGCTCCTACTGAGTTGAAAGAGTTGCAAAATCAGTTGAATGAGCTCATTGATAGAGGTTTCGTACAGCCTAGTGTGTCACCTTGGGGAGCTCCGGTCTTGTTCGTCAAGAAGAAAGATGGTAGTATGCGCTTGTGCATCGACTACCGTGAGTTGAATAAGTTGACTATTAAGAATAGATATCCGCTGCCCGGAATTGATGATCTCTTCGATCGGTTGAAGGGTGCGGTTGTGTTCTCAAAGATTGACTTAAGGTCCGGATATCACCAATTGAAAATGAAGTCTAGTGATATCTTCAAGACAGCTTTCCGAACTCGGTATGGTCACTACGAGTTTAGAGTCATGCCCTTCGGTGTTCATGGACCTCATGAACCGAGTATTTCATGATGTGCTTGATAAGTTTGTGATTGTTTTCATTGATGACATCTTGATCTATTCGAAGAGCGAAGAAGAGCATGCGAGTCATCTAAGTTTCACTTTGCAAAGGTTGCGAGAAAAGAAGTTGTTCGCTAAGTTTAGCAAGTGTGATTTCCGGCTTAAGAGAGTGGTATTCCTTGGTCATGTGGTTTCAGCCGAAGGTATTCGTGTCGATCCCGAAAAGGTCCAAGCTGTGGGGGGGGGAGGAAGGGAGAAGGGGGGAGGGGGGGGCAAAAAAGGGGGGGAAAAAGAAAAGGAAAAAAAGAAAAAAAAAAAGAAGTAAACAAGGGGAGATGGGGAAAGGGGAGGGGTTTTTTGGAGTTTTTCCGGGTTCGTTGCCCCAGCGGACAAGAAAGCAGGAAAGAAGGGAAGGGTTTAAAGGGTTGGAGAAAAGGGAGAAAAATAAAAGAAAGGAAAGAGAGGAAGGCCAGGCACCCGGGTTTGACTAATCGCGGGGATGGGGGGAGGAGAGGAGGGAACAGACGCGGATAGGATGGGTGTGGGTGGGGGACGACCGCCCACCCCCCCCCCCCCCCCCACCCCGGCCACTTTTTTTGGGTAGGGAGAAAGAAATTTTTTTTTATAAAGCCCTTAGAGGTGGCCCTGATTTCAATGTTGTTATCCTTGAAAGCCTTAGGAGGCCATATCCGGCCTTATCCTTACCCCCGACCCGGCCCGGAATTTGTATTGTCTGTTGATCCAATGACCCGAAGTGGTGGGAAAAGTCCTTGTATACCCTTTTGGTTGATGATTTGGTGTCGGAGCCCAAGCCCATGGACATTGACGATGATGCCCCTCACTTGAGAGCGTTGTCAGTGTTAGTTTTGAATCTGCGCACCGAAGAGGGGTGAATTAGTTGGTAGACCTAATGAACACCTGTGCACAATCCAAAAGTATTTCCCGAAACTAGACTTCTTGATGGACTTGTAGGAGAAAACCCCACCCAATTTGACCCCATATAGCCTTCCAAATCCCTGTCCGAAGTTGCTGAACTATGTCTGGCAAATCCTGCCTGCGCATCGAAGAAGGTGAGCTTAGTTGGTAGACCTAATGAACTCCCATGCTTGATCCAAAGGTATTTCTAGAAACTAGACTTCTTTATTGACTTGTAGGAGAAAACCTCACTCAATTTGACCTTGTATAGCCTTCCGAATCCCTGTTCGAAGTTGCTGAACTATTCCTGAGAATTCTGTTGAAACTGCTGTTGGTCGATACTATTGGTCGATACTATCAACCAAAGGTATCGACCAAAACAAGCCCAGAATCGTGAAAAAGATGCTGTTTGGATATTCCTTTGTCCTTTTAAGTGAAACCTCGAACCTAAATCATTATTTCACTCATTTCAACATCTGAGAACGTGGGAAAGCTCCTCTAAGCCTCCTCCTTGGCTTGGGTGATGATCTTCTACAAGAATCATTGTTTCTCTTCTCTAATCTCTTCTCCAAGGTATGTAATCTCTCACTCTCTCTCTAATCTACTTCTACCTCATCTTGTTCTTGCTACTGAGTTCGTGGAGAAGGTGCTGCAACCTTGCAACCACCTCTTCTACAAGCTCTCTTGGGTTGATTAAACCTCTCTTCATTCTTTCCATGCTATGATTCTCATACATGATATTCTTGCTTTCTTATTTTGATTTCCTCTTCATGGAAACATGAGTTCATATTCTTAATCTGATTTTCTTTAGCAAATAGGTCTGATTATATGTTAGTAATTGTCTATATTTTGCTGCTCATCATTCTATTGATTAAATTCCTAAGTTCTCTTGCAATTGTAATGGTTTTCATTGAAGAACATGGGTCTTGCAAGTTTGAACCTAGGACCTCAAATTGGGGGTTTTCAATCCGACCATTGGATCATGTTAATTCTTTCTACGTAGTCTCCTGCTACTGTTCTTAAGCATCCCTCCAAGTTTCATACCGATCCGAGACCCGGAAGACCAATTTTGAGCCAAAACCCAAAGAAATAGCCAATGCCATGATTAACAACTCTTGAACTTGATATGCCAATTTGGGGATTTCTAATTTGACCATTGGATGATGTTAATTCTTTGATAATTAGTGTCTCCATATTGTGTTTGAACTGTTCCCCAAGTTTCGTATCGATCCGAGACCCGAAAGACCAATTTTGAACCAAAACCCGAAAAAGCCCGACTTTGCTTGTCCGAGAGTCTATTGGTCGATGCTTGTTGGTCGATACTATCGACCCAATGTATCGACCAACAAGGTTGCTTTGTCGAGAAAGTTTTTCCCAGCTTTTGATCCATTCGATCTTCGATTGTTTTGATTTCTTCTCTAATCCTTCATGTATGTTTGTTTAGGGCTTTAAGACTATAATTGGACCATTCTCTTGTGACTTCGGATCATCTTCTTCACAATTTGAGGTAAGGATGGTTATTGCCATATAACATAGACTGTATGACTTTTACACTGCTATTGGTAACTTAGTAGACTTAACTTATTAATTGATTTTAGACATCATATGACTACTGTAGTTACCTTATGACAAGTAACACCATGCTTAATTACTTGATTTATCATGTTTACTTATTCTTGTCATTTATTTATATCTTTGTATTATGAGATGTTATGACATGTTTTCAATATGATAATGTATTGTTGATATGTAATGGATGGAAATAAGCATGTGATTGCTTAGGTATGATTTGGGATTGGGGAGTGCCCTACTGGTACTTCTGTCCTTGGACATCGGAGGGAATAGTATGGGATGTTCTCCGAAGATGCCCATCGACGCTTTCCTGGATCATTGGATGACATACATAGGACTTGTCTAGATGTATGGCTAGGATGCCCCTGTCATATCAGACCCGAATCGGAAGGGCATTGAGACCGAACGACCCGTGGTAGTAGTGTGGATTTGTGGGCGCTCAAGACCGGTAACCACTCCGTGAGAGGACATAAATTGCATTGCGGATACCCGGAAGGGGCCATTTATTGGTAGGGTTGCAAATGGCTAGACTTGGGCTCACGGGCACTCAAGACCGGTGAAATGATCCGTGAGGGGACGTGAGAGCTTCCCGTTTACCATTTGTGGATGACCAATAGGGTTGATGAGTCCGGTGAGTAATATCCGTGACTCTAGTGTGAAGGATACCGGAAAGGATCCCGAGAGGGGAGGAATGGACGTATCTAGAACTGACATGATATGACTAAGTAGATGACTTGCATTGGGCTAGGCTTTACTTTGACATGCGCCAATACTTAGACCAAATGGTGATGTGAGAGAGTGGTGACCGAAACCCCCAACCATGGATTTGTCCGAGAGGGATGCAGGACCCAACTTCCCCCCGGTGATGAGTGACTGAGACTACCTAAAGAAGTATGGTGCTATGACTTAAAGCATGTCTACCATAGAGACCAGCATACTTAGAGTTAGAATCATATTTGCATCTTATGTCTCATATCATCTGCATCAGTTAGATTACTTGAATACTATAAATTGTTCTTGCTTTTGATTATATTATTGTGATAAGTGGATATGATCGTTCCTAAACTGGATCTGTTGGGCTGTGGATCACTCCCGGAGTAACCCGGATAGGGTACCCCCGGGTGGATTTGGGGCGGGATGTGACAGATGCAACATGGCAAGGTCGTAGCCTATGCTTCTCGGCAATTGAAGGATTATGAGCGGAATTACCCCACTCACGATCTAGAACTTGCCGCCGTTGTCTTTGCTTTGAAGATTTGGAGACATTACCTTTACGGTGAGAAGATTGCCATCTTCACGGATCATAAGAGTTTGAAATACTTCTTTACCCAAAAGGAGTTGAACATGAGACAAAGGAGATGGTTGGAACTAGTCTCCGATTATGATTGTGATATTCAGTATCACCCTGGAAAAGCAAACGTTGTTGCTGATGCTCTTAGTAGGAAGAACCAGAAGAAGACTTTGGATTTGAATGCGTTGAGTTTACCATTGTGGTCTTCTATTGAGAGTTTTGATTTGGAAATCGTCCCTGAGAATTTTGATTTTATTCTTTCTGCCATGACGGCAAGATCTGGTCTTAGAGATAAGATTGTTGCTCTGCAGAGTTCTGATCAAGGGTTTTTGATCAAAGTTGAGAAGATTTCTTCGAATCTCGAGTCGGACCCCGACTTTGGTATATCCATGGATGGTGCTTTGTTGTTTAGAGGAAGACTGTGCGTGCACACAAACGAAGAAGTTAAGAAAGAAATATTGAAGGAAGCACACCAGTCAGTCTTTACTATACACCCGGGAAGCACCAAGATGTACAAGGACTTGAAGGAACATTTTTGGTGGATTGGTCTGAAGGCGGATGTTGATGATTTTGTTGCCAAGTGTGAGACTTGCCAACGTGTGAAAGCCGTTCGACAACCTCCATCTGGATTACTTCAGCCTCTTCCTAGTCCTAGTTGGAAGTGGGAGGATATCTCCATGGACTTTGTGACTAGCTTGCCTCGGACAAGTAAAGGCAATGACACTTGTGTGGGTGATTGTTGATAGGTTGACCAAATCAGCCCATTTCATTCCTATGAAGATCACTCATACTCTGGATAAGCTAGCAAGGCTTTATGTGGATAATGTGGTTCGTTTGCATGGTGTGCCATTGAGTATTGTTTCGGATCGTGATCCTAGGTTCACCTCAAGGTTTTGGAATAGTTTGCGAAGGCCTTGGGAACCCAATTGAACTTGAGTACAGCTCATCATCCACGATCGATGGACAATCCGAGCGGACAATTCGGACATTGGAAGACATGCTCGAGATCTTGTGTGGTGGATATGGGTGGTAATTGGGATGAACACCTAGCCTTGGTTGAGTTTGCCTACAACAACGGTTATCAAGCAACAATAGGCATGGCTCCATTCAAGGCTTTGTATGGCAGTACTTGTAGGACACCTTTGTCTTGGACTGAGACAGTTGAAAGAAAAGTCTTAGGTCTCGAAATGATTGAAGCTACGAGTGCTATGGTAGATATGATAAGAGAAAGGATTAAGTCTGCCCAGTCAAGACAGAAATCTTATGCTTGATAAGAGAAGGACCGATTTGGAATTTCAAGTTGGAGAGAAAGTTTTTCCGAAGAAAGTTTCACCAATGAAGGGTGTGATGAGATTCAATGTTAAGGGAAAGCTTAGCCCTCGCTACATTGGACCTTTCGAGATTTTGGAAAAGGTTGGACCTGTTGCGTATCGATTAGCATTACCTTCGCCTCTTGCTGGTGTTCACAATGTGTTTCATATTTCGATGCTCCGAAAATACATTGAGAATCCGGAACACATTTTGCAGCAAGCACCTGAAGGACTTAGTGCTGATTTGACCTACGCTGAAGAACCGGCTGAAATCTTGGATAGGAAGGACAAGCAGCTGCGGAATCGCACCATCCCTTTGGTGAAGATTCGGTGGAAGAACCATACCCTTGAAGAAGCTTCTTGGGAGAAGGAAGAAGACATGAAGGAGAAGTTTCCTTACCTCTTTGGAAGCACAGGTACGCTTTCAATTTCGAGGACGAAATTTCTTTAAGGGGGGGAGAATGTAAAACCCAGCCCTAACCTTGACCCGGAAACCTTGTTATTTGTAGGTCCGATGACCCGGAGTAAAGTAAGAAGCCAGCTTTGGGCCATCCCAGTGGAGGACTTGGTGTCGGCTTTGAATCCATGAAAGTTGATGATGAAGTTCTATTTATGGAAACTGAATCTTGATGAAGATCGGATTAGTTGATGGACTTGGAGTGCTCTCTATCTTGGTTTGAAGGCATTTCTACCTACTAGGTAAGTCACTTGACTTGTGTACAAAACCCCTTTAGGATTGGATTTGATCTGGGCCTTCAATTCCCTGTTTTGGTCTTGCTGTCAGCATTGGTCGACCGATTGGTCGATGGGCCAATCGACCAATCCACTCGACCAATGAGTCTTGTCTTTGGCAATTAGGTTTTTCTTGCTCTATTTAAGTCCAATCTAGAGTCCACTTCGTATTTGCTGCCTCCAAACTCTTTGGAACGAACCAAAGACCTCTGCAAGTCATCTCCCTTGCATCCTTGGTGTTTTCTTGACGAATCTTCGTCGAAACTCTTCCTTTTGCATCAAAAGGTATGTCTACTCTCTCTTCTTCTCCTCCATCTTTGTTTTTCTTTCCTTTTTGAGTTGAGACAGTAGAAGAGATGCTGCATTCTCTGTTGCAAACATCTCTGAACATGTTCTCATGATCATCCTAAGGATTTGAGGCTAGAACAATGATCTTAACCATGATCATTGCAAGCTTTTGAAGGAATCATGATCAAACCATGATCTAATCTTGTTAAACTTCTGATTTGAATTCCGATCTCTTTGGATCTTCTTTATTGATCATGTTAGTAGTTAATTACTTGTGTTTTCTTTCCATGATCCATAATCTATCAATTTCTAGTTGTTCTCTTCTACCATACTATGTGTTCTTAATGAAGCATGGTAGTTACATATATGGTAGGTTTTATTTCCTTATTTAGATTTATGCTTCTAAGCCTTGTTCCTTGAAGATCTAAGTATGTTTTCATGATACCTTTACCTGAAGCAATGATCCATCCTCCTATTGTTCTTGTCTTTGATTTCTATTTCGAATTCATCAAGATCCATGGTTGATCTAATTATGGTAACTTTTTGTTTCCTAATTTGGATCTTGAAGTCTTGAATTGATTGGTGTTTTGAAGTCCCCTATATGTTAGAATACTATTGATGTAGTTTACCCCTTGATTAGTACCCTTTTGAACCACCAAATTCGGATTTCATATCTTAAAACTCTGTTTTTTTTAGGCTTTGTCGCATTGGTCGATTGGCGATGGACCATCGACCAATCCACTCGACCAATGAGTACAGCAACTCCAGAATTGGTCGTGTTGGATGTTTTGGTATCTTTTCTGTTAGGGATCTTTCCTAATATGTTGTATATACTTGTTTAGGACCTTCTTCTCAAGTTTGCCAAGATCTTACTTGATTCTTAGAATCCCTTTGCAAGTTATAAAAGGTAAGGATGGTTATTTCCTTAATTACATAGATAGCATGAATCTAGTTTCTATATTTGAATATCATTGACATGTTTCCTAAATTAGATTCTTACAATGATATACTACTGTTGCATAACTTTGATTACATTAGCATTACTTATTCATATTAAATTGATTCATGTATGATTTACTTACCAATTGTATACAAGTGATTGTAATTATTGATTTCTTTCCATATATGAAGTTACCATATATGTGATGATATGAATTGATGCATGTGATGCTTAAGTATGGTTTGGAAAGGAGAGGTGTCCTTTTGACATTTCTGTCCTTGGACTACTACGGGAATATTATGGGATGTTTCCGGAGATGCCCTCTGGACACCTTCCTAAACTATTGGATGACATATCTAGGATTGTCTAGTAGTGTTTGGCTAGGATGTCCTGTTATGTCAGACCCTAATCGGAGGGGTATTGAGACCGAACGACCCGTGGTAGCAATGGGGATTCATGGGCGCTCAAGACCGGTAACCAACCCGTGAGAGGACAGGAATCACATTGTGGGGGCCATTTATTGGTAGGGTTGCATATGGTTAGACTTGGGCTCACGGGCGCTTAAGACCGGTAACCAACCCGTGAGAGGACGTGAGAGCTTCCCGTTTACCATATGTGGATAACCAATAGGGTTGATGAGTCCGTAGTCAGGGACTATGAGGACTCTAGTGTGAAGGATACCGGAAAGGATCGTCAGGGACGAGGAATGGACGTATCTGGATCTGACTTGATGTAACTAAGTAGAAGACTTGCATTTGGCTAGGTTTTACCCTGACATGCGCCAGTACTTATACCAAATGGTTGTGAGAGAGTGTGTTGACTTAACCCCTGCCATGGTTTGTCCTGAGGGATGAAGGACCCATTACCAATCGGCTGCTCAAGACCGGTGAAATGATCCGTGAGAGAATCCAAGATATCTTAAATGGTTGAGGATGTGAGTGGACTTTCCTAAAGAAGTACGGTGCTATGACTTAAAGCATGTCTGCCAATAGAGACCAGCATACATAGAGTTAGTTTCATTCATTCATTGTTTGTCTCATATCATATTGCATTTATGATTGTTCTGGAATCCTGCCATTTATGTTATTATGGATTTTTAACTGCCTTACTGAGTTTCTTTGAAACTCATTCCTTTATTGTACAATGTTTGTTAGACTATCCTGCAGTCTTGAGTACTATGACGGTCCCTATGAAGAAGCGCAAGGCGAAGAGGCATATCTCCAGGAAGGTGATTGCGGTTACCACAATTACTCTGAAGATCCCGCGAGTGGTTATGCTCCGTACGATGCTTAGTCCGACCATTGAGTGGAAGCGTCCTTGTGCCATTTATGAGATTTACACTTATAAGGATGTTGTCTATAAAGTGGAGAACAATTTAGTTACCCAATGTACTTGCTACTGGGATTAGATTGTGTCTAGTTTATTCTTTAGAGCTACTTTTCCGCTGGTTGTAGAGTGGGATTTTTCCCTCACTTTACTTATTTGTTTGACACTCTGATTATATCTATTATTCTGATTCATTTATGATTCATTCTTTCATTATTGAATCTATGGTTTATCTTCCGCACTTTTATTATGATTGTTCATGATTATGTTATTGTTTATGTGGGAGGTTGATCACTCGATACCTGATCTTCGGGCTGTGGATCACACTCTCGGGTATGCCAGATAGGGTACCGGCTGGGAGGACGTGACAATAGCTCTTGTGCCTCCAGTGATCTAAAGTAGTCTGGATGGACTGGGTCATGTGCGTCACCTCTACCTCGACCACGACCTCGGCCTCGAATGGGTACTCTCCTACCTCCGCGGGCAGCCATCTAGTGAGAAAATCTCTTTTTAGGCAAAAATATGCAAAATGAGAAGCCATGAGATGTCTAATAATTACCTATTTGTGTAAAAATGCATAGTGAACAGTAGATCTATGCCTAGACATGTTATGTGTAGTAAAAGAAACATTTTTGCACAAAAGAAAACCTAAAAATAGTTACACATTGTAGTTCTATCATGCAAACCATAGAAATGAAGGGTTTCATGAGAAGATTACCTGTGTACCGTGTATGCGTTGCGTGGGAAGTAGATCCGAAGCCAACGGAGTCTCCAAAATACTTTCCTAACCCTTTGCACGAAATCCCCAGAGCCCAAAATGTGTTTGGAGAAGTGTAGAAATGAAATGAGACCCAAAAACCGTATTTGAAACGTTGATGTCGCGCATGTTTTGGGGCGGTCGCTACTGGCGGTCGATTGATTTAAGCGACCGGCTCAAGCGACGGTCCAGTTACTGTTGCACAGATTTTTGGATTTTGGCTCTGTTTTGTTGATTTTTGGAATTTGTGCTTGTTGCTTCTTCTGTTTGTGATGTTGGCCATGTTGTGGAGTTATTTTGACTTGTGAAATCTTTTCCGGACTTGATCATTGAGTGTTGCTAATCTCTGGAATTCTTTCGTAGAATGGTTCAATTAAGGAATAGTGCTGTTAATGGTCAAGATGAAGAAGAAGGTGGTGGGAATCAGAACCGTGTTGAGATACCTACAGTAAACACTGGAACTGAGCCTCCCCGAGTTGAAATTCCTTCCACTGGTGGAAATCCTTCGTTGGCACCGCAAGTAGTCTCTATTCAGGATGTGATGAACATTCTGGGAAATATGATGCATCAGCAGCAGAATCAGTTTACTACGATGATGCAAGGTTTTGCGGCTTTTCAGCAGAATGCCCAGGCAGCTCTTAATCCTAATGGAGCTGGTACTTTTGCAGCTGGTACTTTTGTGGATGGTTTTGCCCCTGGTCCGCATGCAAGGTTGATGAGCATTTCTTGAAGCTTCAGATCCCTGCTTTTACTGGTATTTCTTCGGATGCATTGTTCCCTAACAAGTGGATCCGAGAGATGGAGAAAGCTTTTCGCAACCTCCGTTGCAATGAAGCTCAGAAGATTCTTTGTGCAGAACAGAGATTGCAGCATGAAGCTGATGCGTGGTGGAATGCTACCAAATCTATTTTGGAAGCTTCGCACCCGGTTCTTACTTGGGAAATTTTCAAGGATGCATTTTGCACGAATTACTTTCCTGAGTCTGTGAGAGATGCTAAGGAAGCTAAGTTCATGGCACTCACGCAAGGACCCAGTACTGTTTTGGAATACCAGAAGAAGTTTGAGGAATTGTTCTACTTTGCCCCTGATGCTTTCAAAGGTGACCGTGAGAAGGCAAAGAAGTTCTTCAAAGGTTTGAGGCCGTCACTGAAGACTTACCTGGCAATTCATCCGATTGCGGATTATGCTGAGATGGTACAGAATGCGAAGAAGGTAGAAGATAATGAGAGAGAGAATTATCTGCTCCAGCGTTCCGTCTCGAACAGGAATCATTTGGGTGACCGTAACCAGAGATTCTCTAGGTCTGCTCCTTATACTGCCCCTTCATTTCAGCCTAGAGGAGCTAGTTCCAGTTTCAGCTCTACTTCGAGATATGGTTCTAGTGGTGCACCGGTGCGTCCTATTGCAGGTAGTCAGGGTACTGGACCGATCTATGCTAACCCTCGTCCAGTGGTTAATAACTAGAGGCTTGCATATCCTTCTTCAGCAGCTCCTGTGAGTGGTAGGGATTTGATCTGCTTTAACTGTGGGAAGCAAGGTCATTATTCTCAGAATCGCACTCGAAGCCGAATTCTCAGGTGTCAGCTTTGAAGCCTGTTTCGAGTGTTCCCTCTGGTAAAGTGTTCAGTGTTGTTGGTTCAGAATCTGAGACAGATCACGATGTGGTGACAGGTATTATTTCAGTATCATCTACCTCTGCTTTCGTATTATTTGATACTGGTGCATCGCATTCATTCATAGCATCTTCATTTGTGAGTCGTATTCCTGTTACACTTGCGAAGTTGGAAAGAGGACTAGTAATTAGTACTCCAACCAGATCTGTTGTTAGATTAGATGAAGTGGTTGAATCTTGTCCCATGGTTATTGCTGGTAGAACCCTTGAAGCCCGTTTGATCAAGTTGGACATGTCTGGTTTTGATGTGATATTTGGAATCGATTGGTTATCTAAGTATGGTGCAGTTATCCTTTGTTCGGAAAGGAAGGTACTGTTTCATCCTATGAATGATAGTCCGTTTGAGTATCAAAGTAGTCAAGAGAAGTTGAGCAAGATGATAGTGGCTGCGACTGTGAAAGTCAGGCAGTGGACTAAGAATGTTGGACTTCTTTCCTCTTCTGTGGATGTCTCAAAAGGTGTGAAACGGTTGTCTGATATCGAAGTTGTCAGGGACTTTCCTGATGTTTTCCCTGATGATTTGTCTGGTTTGCCTCCAGAGAGGGAGTTAGAGTTTTCAATTGATCTAATTCCTGGAGCAGCTCCTGTGTCAAAAGCTCGGTATCGAATGGCTCCGACTGAGTTGAAGGAACTTCAGACTCAGTTAAATGATTTGTCAAGCAAAGGGTTTATCCAACCCAGTGTTTCGCCGTGGGGAGCCCCGGTGTTGTTTGTGAAGAAGAAGGACGGTAGTATGCGAATGTGCATAGACTATCGGGAATTGAACAAGTTGACAATTAAAAATAAATATCCTCTCCCTAGGATCGACGACTTGTTTGATCAGTTGAAAGGTGCCTCTGTGTTCTCGAAGATCGATCTGAGATCTGGGTATCATCAGTTAAGAGTGAAGTCCAGTGATGTCTGCAGGACTGCATTTAGGGCTAGATATGGGCATTATGAATTCCGAGTTATGCCTTTTGGTCTTACTAATGCACCGGCAACGTTCATGGATCTGATGAACCAAGTATTTCAGGATGTCTTAGATAAATTTATCATTGTATTTATTGATGACATTCTGATCTATTCAAAGGGCGAAGAAGAACATGTTGGGCATCTGAGTTTTGCTTTGCAGTGTTTGAGAGAGAAGAAGTTGTTTGCCAAGTTCAGCAAATGTGACTTTTGGTTACCTAAAGTTATGTTCTTAGGTCACATTGTTTCTGCTGACGGAATTAAAGTTGATCCTGCAAAGGTTCAAGTTGTGACTGATTGGGACCGACCTAAGTCAGTCACGGAGATTAGAAGTTTTCTTGGTATGGCAGGTTATTATAGGCGCTTCATTGAGAATTTCTCCAGAATCTTAGCACCTATGACAAAGCTCACCAGAAAAGGAGTCAAGTTTAAGTGGAAGGAAGCCTGTGAAGAGAGTTTTCAAGAACTCAAGAAAAGGTTAACTAACACTCCTGTGTTAACGATACCAGATGACTCTGGATGTTTGACAGTGTATACCGATGCCTCTAAAGTTGGTTTGGGTTGCGTTTTGATGCAGCATGGGAAGGTGGTAGCTTATGCTTCTAGGCAGTTGAAGAACTACGAGCATAATTATCCTACTCATGACTTGGAATTGGCAGCTGTGGTTTTTTCTCTGAAGATTTGGCGTCACTATCTTTATGGTGAAAAAATATCGATTTTCACTGACCACAAGAGTCTCAAGTATTTCTTTACTCAGAAGGAGTTGAATATGAGACAGAGAAGATGGCTAGAACTGGTGAAGGACTATGATTGTGATATTCAGTATCATCCAGGAAAAGCTAATGTGGTTGCTGATGCCTTAAGTAGAAAGAGTAATCGAGGAAGTGTGGTTCTGACGTGTCTCAGTAAGCCCTTATTGTTCTCCATTGTAAGATTTGGACTTGAGATTTTGTCAGAAATTTCTGGTGCTATTTTGGCAGCGGTATTAGTTCGACCGAGTTTGAGGGACTGAATTGTTGCTCTACAGTTGATTGATCCAGAATTGAAGAAGAAGATTGACTTGATCACTTCAAAGACTAAGGATGTGGAAGATTTCTCCCTAGCCTTTGATGGTGCTCTTGTTTTTAGAGGAAGAGTTTGTGTTCCTGCTGTGGAAGACCTCAGAAGTGAAATCTTGACTGATGCTCATCAGTCCGTCTTTACTATTCATCCCAGAAGTGTGAAGATGTACCATGATATGAAAGGGTATTTTTGGTGGTCTGGCATAAAGAATGATGTGGAAGATTTCATTGCTAAGTGTGGGACTTGTCAACGTGTGAAAGCTGTCCTGCAACCTTCGTCTGGCCTTCTGCAACCTCTTCCAGTACCTAGTTGGAAGTGGGAAGACATTGCTATGGATTTTGTCACTAGTCTGCCCCGATCTGGAAAAGGGAATGACTCGGTGTGGGTGGTAGTGGACCGATTAACCAAATCGGCACACTTCATTTCAATGAAGATCACCTATTCTATGGATAAGTTGGCCCGACTCTATGTTGATAATGTGGTGAGACTGCATGGTGTTCCGGTTAGCATTGTGTCAGATAGAGACCCGAGGTTTATGTCACGTTTCTGGAATAGTCTGCAGAAAGCTCTGGGTACTCAACTAAATTTGAGTACTGCTCATCATCCTCAGACCGATGGCCAATCGGAAAGAACCATACAAATTCTGGAAGATATGCTTAGAGCGTGTGTCATAGATATGAGTGGTAACTGGGATGACCACCTAGCCTTGGTGGAGTTTGCTTATAATAACAGTTATCAGTTTACTATTGAAATGGCCCCGTTTAAAGCTCTATATGGAAAGACTTGTAGAACTCCTCTGTATTGGGATAAAGTTGGGGAAAGGCGTGTTCTTGGCCCTGATCTAATCGAAACCACCGGCACCATGGTGGATATGATTAGAGAAAGGATCAAAACTGCTCAGTCTCGACAAAAGTCCTATGCGGATAAAAGAAGGTCTGACCTTGAGTTTCAAGTTGGTGAGCGTGCGTTTTTGAAAGTTTCGCCGATGAAAGGAGTTATGCGTTTCAATGTTAAAGGAAAGCTCAGCCCTAGGTATATTGGTCCCTTTGACATTATTGAAAAGGTTGGACCAGTAGCTTATCGGTTGGCTCTGCCCCCGTCTCTTGCTGGTGTGCATGATGTATTCCACGTATCTATGCTAAGGCAATGCTTGACAAGTGCAGAGCAGTTGCTCCAGCATGAACCGGAAGGTTTAAGTGCGGATTTGACGTATGATGAAGAACCGGCTGAGATCTTGGATCGGAAGGACAAGCAGTTGAGAAATCGGACTATACCTTTGGTGAAGATCAGATGGAAGAATCACTCCTTTGAGGAAGCATCTTGGGAGAAAGAAGATGAGATGCGGTCCAAGTATCCTCACCTTTTTGGACCTTCAGGTACGTTGTAATTTCGGGGATGAAATTTCTTTTAAGGAGGGAGGAATGTAACACCCCCCATATTTTTAACCCGAGATCCGTATTCCAGGTCCGAGAACCCGAAGGCCTAGTCGGGTGAACTTGTGGAGTATCCGGATTGAAGCCCATGATCCATACCCAGGACCCATGGATCTGGATCCTTTATCTGAAGAGCCTGCCTTGGCTGGAGCTTGGAATTCTGGAAGTCAGGTGTTGTTCAGAGATGTCCGGAATGAAGGTAAGATCTCCCCCATATCTTATTTAGGGCTAGGTTGGCCTTGGGTATCAAGCCCCTAGTAAAAGCACCCTTGTATGGCAAATTACATGGGGGCAGTTACTAGTGGCGGTTGCTCAACCTAAGCGACCGGCCCAAGCAACCGCTCGGTCTGTTTTCGAGGATTTTGCCCTATTTTGCCCCCTGACTTCTATAAAAGGCAACCTCTGTCTGATTAATGAATACTTTATTCGTGGTTACTTATTTGGGAGGTTAGACGGCTGCGGGGAAGATCCGAAAGAGTCTTTGAAGTACTGACAGTGACTTGGAAGATCAGTTCTTTCCTTCTCTGACTCTCTTGCATGAGGTATTGAATTAACCCTTCGTTCTTTACTCTCTTTTTCCATTAGATTAGTTTTACCCTTTTTCCCTCGTCTTTGTGATTACCCCCTTGGATATTTTAACTCTCTTTTTAATCTACTTGAGATGGAATAACTGTAAACGAAACCCTGTTTCCGTGAGATGGTTAATCCAATCAAGGGGAGGGTTATGGGTAATCTATTGATGGTAATGGTTAATTTTCTCTCACCCTTTTGGCTTAGGGTGTCACATCCTCCAAGCCGGTACCCTAACTGGCATACCCAAGAGTGTGATCCACAGCCCAAAAGATCAAGTTTAGGAACGATCATATCCATTTCGCACAATAACATAATCAAAAGCAAGAACAAATCATAATGTTCAAGTAATTTATAATAAAAGTCAAGAAAGGATCTCAAAAGGATCACTATAGAATATCATAGTGCGGAATAACAAGATACCAAATCAAAAGACAACTGTAGAGTATAGCGGAAATATACCCTACAAACACATGCGGAAGGTAGATCGAAATCTAAATAAAGCTCTAAGCTAATACAAGTAAAGTAAAATATATGTCTAGAAGAAACAAAAGAAATCTAATCCACATCTTCAGTCAGCTCTTCTTGCTCTTCAGTCTTCATCTTCTTCACCTTGTGCTTCCTCATACATACCGTCAAAGAAATCCGAACCTGTAGAGAAGTCTAACAACAGATTGTACAAAAAAAAGGAATGAGTTTCGAAAGAAACTCAGTAAGGCAAGTTAATCCATAACAACATAAATAACATGGAAGCAAACCACAACAAGATGCAATGCAATATGAAACAGATAATGTATGAATGCATCTAAACTCTATGTATGCTAGTCTCTATGGCAGACATGCTTTAAGTCATAGCACTGTACTTCTTTTAGGAAAGTCCGCTCACATCCTCAACCATTTAAGATATCTTGGATTCTCTCACGGATCATTTCAATGGTCATGAGCAGCCGGTTGGTAATGGGTCCTTCATCCCTCAGGACAAACCATGGCAGGGGGTTAAGTCAACACACTCTCTCACAACCATTTGGCATAAGTACTGGCGCATGTCAAGGAAAATCCTAGCCCAATGCAAGTCATCTACTCAGTTACATCAACTCAGGTCCAGATACTTCCATTCCTCGCCCCGGGCGATCCTTTCCGGTATCCTTTCCACTAGAGTCACGGATATTATTCACCGGACTCATCAACCCTATTGGTTATACACATATGGTAAACGGAAAGCTCTCATGTCCCCTCATGGATCATTTCACCGGTCTTGAACGCCCATGAGCCCAAGTCTAGCCATATGCAACCCTCCAATAAATGGCCCCCACAATGTGATTCCCATCCTCTCACAGATCATTTCACCGGTCTTGAGCGCCCGTGAATCCCCATTGCTATCACGGGTCATTCGGTCTCAATACCCTTCCGAATCGGGTCTGATATAACAGGGGTGTATCCTAGCCAAACACTGCTAGACAGCCCTAGGTATGACAACCATTGATTCGGGAAGGCATCGATGGGCAACCCCGGAAACATCCCATACTATTTCCGATAATGTCCAAGGACAGAAGTGTCAAAAGGACACTTCCCAATCCCAAACCAAACTTAAGAAAACACATTCTTAGATCAGTCATAACATATACAACCAACAATTCATCATATACAAGAGAATGTAAAAGCAAAAATAAGATTAGGCAATAATAAGTAATTCGTATATCATGAATAATAAAAAGACAATATAAACAAGTGCGACTGTTCCCACAGTAGGAGATCAAAATTAAAGTACAACAACAGTAGGTAATCTCATAGTTTCATAAAGTAGAAACTAGAGAACAAGCAATCTAAGTAGTTAAGGAATTAACTATCCTTACCTTGATTATCGCCGAAGATAATCCAAAGATCAAAGAGAGACACACCAAACATGGCAAATAAACCCCTAACAAACATAGATACAATATTAGGAAAGATACCTAAAATATCAGAGAGCAAACGAATCAAACTGAGTGAAAATTGAAGCTACTGACTTCATTGGTCGATTGATTGGTCTACTGACCCAGTCGACCAATCAGTCAACCAATCGAGTCAGTACGGGATAGTGAAAACTGTTTTGGCCATAACTTCTTCGTTTGAAGTCGGGTTGATCCGAAATTCGAAGGGGAACTTCCTAGGATGTATTAGAATCACATGGGAAGATAAAATCATCAAGTCATGGTCAAAATATGGGTTCTTGATTTGACCCAAGAAACTAGGGTTTCAACCTTATGGTTCCCATAAAAAGGTTATGATCACGGAAAGAGAGGGAATGATTGTTATCAAGAAAATAACAAGAAATCATAAGAAATCTAGTTTAGGTTAATGGAAACATTGCCCATGAGGTTTCCCTCACATGGGAGGTTACAAAAGGTTTCCAGAAAGATCATACAAGGGTTAGGGTTAAGGTTTCAAGAATCTATTGGCTAGGGTTAAGATCATGATGATGATCATAGATCTCAAAGAATAGAATGAGATCATGGAATATATGGTTGCAAAGATGCATCATCTTTTTCCTGATCTCAATCAAGAACAAGAACGAAGAAAGAATAATTAGAAATCCTAATTAGGTTAAACATGGATCATGAAGAAAATATAATGTGATCAAGGATAAAGAATTAGAGAATGATAGGTTACAATTCTAGTAAGGAAAACACATTAATTGGATGTTAACAAGATCAAACAAAGGGTTCTTGGTTTGATCCAAGAGGTTAGGGTTTCACCCTTTTTGGCTCCCATGAAAAGGTTGAGAGCACCGGATGAAGGGAAGTAAATTGTTAGTCAAAAATAACAAGAAGAATCATTCAATGAAAAAGTTTAGGTTCACATAACTTTTACCCAAGAGGTTACCCTCACATGGGAGGTTACCAAAGGTTCTCTGGATGACCACACAAGGTTAGGGTTTCAAAGGTTAGGGTTTCAAGATTAGGGTTTCAAGAATTCAACTGGCTGGGGTTGAGATCATGATGATGATCATAGATCACAAGGAACAAGATGAGATCATGGAGTGGATGGTTGCAAGAGTGCATCATCTTCTTCCTGATCTCAGCCAAGAAAAGATTAAAGAAAGAAAATCAGAGATGGAGAAGAAAGAAAAGAGAGTAGACATACCTTTGCTGCAGGAGGATGAAGATTTCTTCAAGTCTTGAGAGAGATCACCAAGGAATGCAAGGGAATTGATTAGATTAGGGTTCTAACTCGTTCCAGAGGCTTAGGAGGAAGATGAGGTGGAGTATTCCCGAGATTAGACTTAAATAGAAGAGACAAGACCAAATTGGTAAATTCAGACACCATTGGTCGATTGATTGGTCTGTTGGTCCAATCGACCAATGAATCGACCAATCAGAACAGCAAGGTTCAAACAGGGATTTGGAGGGCTATACAGGGTCAAATTGAGTGAGGTTTTCTTCTACGAGTCAATCAAGAAGTCTAGTTTCCAGAGATACTTTAAGATCAAGAATGGGAGTTCATTAGGTCCACAAACTAAGCTCATCTTCTTTGATGCGCAAGCAGGATTTGTCAGACATAGTTCAGCAACTTCGGACAGGGATTTGGAAGGTTATATGGGGTCAAATTGAGTGAGATTTTCTCCTACAAGTCCATCAATAAGTCTAGTTTCGAGAAATATATTCGAATTGAGCAGAAGAGTTCATTAGGTATTTCAACTAATTCACCCCTCTTCGGTGTGCAGATTCAGAACAAAACTGATGGCTCTCATGGAAAGGCTAGGGGTAATCAAGATTCACCCTAGGGAAAGAGAAACAAAGAATGCAGAATCTAAAAAGGTGTTGGGAAGTTTCCAACAGATAAAAGAACATTAGGGTCTCAGATATGGTTACCTCTCATAAGAGTTGGTTACCTCCCATGAGAGTTACCCATAATTAACTCTTACAAAAACAACCCAAGATACATAAAGGAACATCTCATTAATATTTCAAAATCAAGAATGGAATTAGGAAGGGTCTACCAATGAGAGAAAAGAATGTAAATAAATTCAAAGGAAAGAAATCCTAATATCCAATGGGAAGACTAGGGAGAATAAAGATTCACCCTAGGGAATAAAGATAAAGAAATCATAATAAAGAAAGTCTTGGGGAGGATCCAATGAATTAATAGAAAATAGAAGGGTTGCCAATTGGTCCAAGGAAAAACAAGGATCAACTCCTCAATCATGAGGACACAAGGGAAGGTCATGGTAATAGTATGAGACCTTCCCCACAATCATAAAGATAGGTAGAAAATTCAGGGAAAGTATCATCAAGATTGTTGGTGGAATCAAATTCAAGAATCATCGCCATATGGCTTCAAGAACATAGAGTGAATTGGGGGATTCACTCTCGGGCTAAAAGAATTAGAGAAGAGGTTACAGTGTAATAACCTTCTCATAATCAGAATATCAGAAGTAGAGAAGAAATAATGAATTAAAGAAGAAACGAATTGAATACTAACCTTTTAGAAGAGAAACCGATGAAGAAATCTGAACAGATGTTTGAGGGTCTTCCTTGGCTTCGAAGGAGAGGATCTAGGGCTCTTCCCACGTTCTCCAAAGGTTTAGAACAGATTGGGATTGAAAAACATGGAGTTCCCCCACTTTAAATAGCACACAGAGTCCAAGAATTACTAGGATTTCACCAAATTGACCAAACTGACCCTGCTGATTGATTGGTTGCCAAAAAGGAAGATCTAAGGTCATTTCCATGTTCCATAGAGAGTTAGAAACCTAGTGGGAATGTTTACCACGAAATTAAAAGAAATAAAGCTTTTAAAAACCTTAAAATAGAAAATTACCAAAATACCACTGCCTGGACAGCTTGTTCAAAAATAGGGATTTAATGGGCCTAACTTCAATATTTTTGGATGGGCTTCTTTCAACACATCATACTACTTACCTAGTATGGAGGGATGTCTTCAAACCAGGTCCAACTAAGCTTTAGGTCCATCAACCAAGTTCTTCTTCACTAGTGAGTAGTTCAACACCAAATCAATTAAAGTTTCCATAAGGAAACACCATCATCAATATCTATGGGTTTTGGGTCAAACACCATATCTTCTACTGAGATGGCCCACAAAGACATCATCCCTCATTTTGGGACATTGGATCAACCCTAAGAGAAAGGTCTGACATGGCTTCCTAAGATTTTCAAAGATAGTAAAACTAAAATCACGGTCAAACTTCAAAATCAGCATTAAACAAAACTTAAATCACGGTCCAACTTCAAAGTCAACAATTAAACAAACCCTTCTTTACCCAAAACAGATAGGGTGCCCTGGCTAGGTTTGGGCTGGATTTCATATAGGGAGTGTTTGATTCGAGACTTAGGTCAAGATTACTCGAAATCCGGATTGAAATTGAGTATTCAGAAGCCTAAGTTTCGGATTGAAACTCACTGGTTTTGGGGCGGTCACTAGTGGCGGTCGCTCAACCTAAGCGACCGGCACAAGCGACCGGCTGGTAAGCAGTGACCAATTGGATTTTGGTTCTGATTCAAATTTATTTATGTGACTTATATATTCTAATAACCCTGTGTTTAGGTGTTTACTGTTTAAAAGAAAATTCTACTAATAGTTACTGGATTCCATTTTGCGGATATTTCAATTATATGCAAGTAAGGACAGTCTATCTTATCTATCTACATATACTTGAACATGTTAATCTGATAGTTGTTAGTCTTAATTTCTATTGTTATATGTTGCTGTAGTTGTATTTAATTCTAATATACTACTGCTGTGTGCCTTGATTTCATAATTACCTAGTGAATTGTGAACGTTATATGATTATGGTAATTGGTATATGGTTATGATAGTTGGGGTGTTCCTTTCGGGATATCTTGGCTGGTGATATCAAAAGGTTGTGGAATGGGACACATGCCTGCTGATACCTTCAGCACTATCATGATTAATTGATGACATTATTAGGATGAGTCTAGATTGCATGGCTGGGTACCCCACATGCTACTACCCTTTCGGTAGGGGAATTGAAACCGAGTGACCCGTGATGACAGTGATGTGACTTGGTGGTCGACTGTTAGTCATATAAATGGTAGGGTTGCATATGTTAGGGTTGGGCTCATGGATGTCCAAGGACCGGACCGGGTGTCATGAGGAATCATGAGAGCATCCGCCTCAATAATATGTGGATGACCATAGGATTAAGGAGTGGAGTCCAACAGAGGTAGCAAGTCCGTGAGGATTCTTACTCCTAGGTTGCGAAGGATACTGAACCGAGTTGGTTGGTGCCATAGGGAATGTATCTGGACTTCATGTAGACATGTAACCATTATGACCTTGCATTGGATTAGAAACCCCGACATGCACTAGTACTCATTAGCAATGGTCGTGGTGAGAGATGGTTGACTTAACCCCTAACCATGGTTTGTGAGCCAGGTGTGGACTTTCCCTTTTTCCTGGGATCCCCACAGAGGTAACCAGTCCTTGCCGGATCAGAGTGATGAGACTTACCCAGAGGAGGGCTGGTGTTTATTCTTAAAGCATGTCAATTGTTAGAGACTTGCATAGTTAGAAATCATAGCATCATTCATATTTTGCATTCATTCATATTATTGTTGTATCATGGCATTATTGGATGATGGATTAGATATATGATTGTTTCTTACTGAGTTCTTTAGAACTCATTCCTTTTTTCTTTGTATGTTTTTAGCCTGCACAGAAGAAGGATTTGTATCTGAAGATGGGCTGGTTTCCTATGAAGGAACCATCCCGTTTGAAGAAGATGTGGCACCGCCAATGGGAGATGGAAATAGCATGTGCGGGAGTTCCTGCGGGTGCATGGAGTGTGCTTATCGCACCGGTTGATGGTCAGAGGCGAAAGGTGGTCAGGCAGTTCGCACAGAGACTGGAGAAGAATTGGAGGAGCCCTCACCTTATTAAACTTGAGTCTAAGTTCATTTCCTTAGAAAAGCAAATTGAAAAGAAACTGATTTAAACACTTTTGAATTATTCTGCTGCCCTCATTTTTGTTTTATTCCATTATTTTTTATTTCTTTCCTTTGATATTGGAGTATTTTGGACTCCTGTAATTCATTTAATTCAGTTATTGAATATTCTTTGCTCTTGATTATCTGTATTTGTCTTAATTATTGTTGATAGACTAAAACCTTGGATCTTGTGACGGATCGCACCCACGGGTTGTCGGGCGGGTAACCGAGACCGACGGGTGGGGTGTGACACATCAAGTGACATACCTAGGGTGTAGAAATGCCTTCAAACCAAGTCAGATAATACTCCAAGTCTTTCAACTAATCTCATCTTCAATTAGGTGCAACTTTCTTTCCAGATCTACATAGACATCCAAGTATGGAACTCCATCATCAATCTCCATGGGTTCTAGGTCAAACACCATGTCCTCTACTAAGATGGCCCGTAGTTGGCTTCTTCCTTTACTCTGGGTCTTCGGACCTATAAACAACGGGGATTCCGGGTCAGGGTTAGGGTTAGGGTTAGGATACGGGTGGGTTTCACAGCTAAAACCCCAATCAATATATAAGTATAAGAGCACAGTATCCTACCATCCAATCCAAACACTTCATTTTCACAATCATCATTCAAATAATTTGAATAGTAAATAAATATAAACATCACATTACCTTCCGTTTGTGCAAAGTCTCATAGAATTCATAATAAATATACAATATCAATATAAATGAGAATTTAGAAATGAATCAAATACACAAGATATGGCAATGTATCTCTTCAACTGTTATAGACAACCGACCCCAATCGACATGCACTCTTTCTCCTTTGTGCAAGGGTCGATTTCAATGGGCTTTAGAGGGTAGAAAGCTCACTTTAAGGCCTAATCACTTTGAGCTCACTTTGTCCAAACACTTGACATTTGAGTCTTCTAGCATTGGTTTCTAAGCATGCCAAAATCTCCTTTTTACGCCTTTTGGACCAACTCTCTCTCCTCTTAAACTCCATTAAAGTGGCCAAGTTTTCTTCGTAGTCATCAACTTCCATAGGTCCAATTTTCGAACCTTCGGGTTCACGTTTTTGAAACCAATGGGTTAAAATTCCTGGGAATTTCACAATATTGGTTCTCAAGACCATGATTTGAAGTATATTACGATACAATATCACACTAGTCGATACGCATCTATATTGGATATGTCAATTTGATACATTTTCTCTCTCTTTCTCTCTTATGGACTTGTATTGATTTTATCAAAATATATTGGCCGATACATAAGTGCTTGATATAAGACAAAATGTATCTTGAAATTACCTGACCGATAGGATACTTGGTACCAAGACTTTAAACCTTTCTCAAAAGCATGTGTGGTCAAATCTACAAACCACTACATAAAGTCACGATCTGTCAAGGAATTATATGCAACCTTGATATTTTAGCTGACAAGTAAGCTTCAAGTAAAAGAAGAGAAGACGGCGAAGTAACTTTTCTTCAAATGAACAATCCTGCATTTCCGTATATTTAAGAATAAGAGTAATTTAGTTAGAGTAGAAGTTTCTCTTTTAGTTAATAAGAAAATATTTGATTTAAGGATTCAAAAATTTTGGGTCACATTTGACATACTGGGATTGATCAGATAGGTGTCTGGATCAGCTACCCACCTGAAAATATGTGGGGATAAATCTCCAACATTCATTGGGTTACAGGACCTCTGAGGGATGGGACTCGTTCCTTCAAGTGCAGGATCCATGTCTTATAGATGATTTGGATTTGTCGATATCCATGTGGGTAGCAAATTAGAATTCAACTAGATCTACTTCCCGTTAGACTAACACTTTCTGAAATCTAACCATAACTAAATCAAATACACGAATCCATACTATTAGTAGCACCCTAAGACGAACCTTAGCTAAACTCTAAGTCAAGCTTGAGCCTTTGAAAAGTGAAAGGAGGGGAAGGACAAAAAGAAAGGAGAGCAAGGGAGGGGATTGATTTAGATCTTATAGTCACTTTTGTTGGAAAACTAGAATTGTCTCTTCTTCTTGGAGAAATCTCACAATGAGTGCCCAGTGAGTAATAGGATAAAGTCACATGTAAATATTCTAATCCAATGACATTCATTGAATTTACCCTAACACTTGTATTAAAATATTCCATATGATTGAGTTCTATCAGTGTGAACTCATCGGAAGATTTCTCCAATGAGAGGAGCCTAAGCTGAGAAACCAACAATAGAGTTAATTCTTATTATACATTGCTGAGAGGCTGTCATAGCATTGACACGGCCTCTCAGCAATAATTTTTCACTCAATTTAAAAATGTGATTGTTTGTTCGTTCTTGTTAGACCTAATCAAAGCGTGTTTGATTAATGCTGGTTAAAATCCAAAACTGAGAAGTGAACTGAACTGAACCACCATCTAGGGTTGTTTAATCGGCAATGAATAACACCAATTAATGAAGAGGTCATGGGTTCAACTCTTCTTGATGGTTGATATAATTGAACCAAACAAGATTGACCAAGCTACCAAGTAGTGGCCGGTTTTGGCTGACCAGGAAAAAGAGACCTATATGGAAAGGACTCCAACTACGGTAATGCGATTGATATCCAACAAGCACCACAAGGTACATGGGACAAATCCCTAACGGCCAGGTCGGGATGACCACGTCTGATAGACACTTACGATAATTGAGTAGGACAATACAACGGTAACATGCAAGGATGCCTACATCTCACAATCACAATCAACAATCCACGACCTACAATACATCTAACAGTCCACTATAATCCCACCAAACATGTATAACCCTATTGTTCACCATGCAGAGGTATGTTTGTTATTATTCTCAATTGATATTCAACCTTTGAGGCACTTCATGTCCAGAGTCTCTCTTTAATCTATTATGTTGCCACTGACTTGATCGTCAGAGACGTTTCCCCAACCATCACCAATCAGGCACGTTATTATGTCCCCACCCCTAATATAATGCTACAAGTTTCAAAAAATGTAAATTAATAAATTGAATTTGAATACATTAAGTAGTACAATAGTAGTCCTTTTTTTTTGGTAGACAGTACAATAGTAGTACATTGCATGCTTTTAGAAAATTGTAGTTCAAATATGTTTTATATATATTGAGTCATTGACGATACGGGTACCAATGTGGCTAGATCTCCACCTTTTATATATAGGGGGTATGTGGGGACGGATGTATCATTAGCCATGGCTACAGGATTAGTGCCTAGGGGATGGTTTGATCTATCCCCACTTATACCCAAGGTTCAAAATTTCACCGACATTTCGGGTGTCAGTGACTATCGATATCATCAAAACCCGAGCCAACATCTAAATAGGGTTTGCTGGACTGTTGGAATTGCTTTTGCATGTGTGACACACTGAGTGAGAGACTGAGAAGACGGAGACTGAGAGACAGAGAGACACAGAAGGCTAGAGAGAGAGAAGATGGAGAGCAAAGATAGGCAAAAACCGTGGCCAAAAGGGTTAAGTAATTGATATGGAGAAAATATGATCGGACCGGGTTCATACCTGGTTCGACCCTCGACCCCGGTCGAGACAGAGGGAATCGACTCGCTCCCGAGCGAAACGCATCCAAAAGATGTCTTGCTGAAGAAGAAAACTTATTCAGTTACAAGCACGCCTTAATTCAACTTATGAATTAGGTTAATTACCCTAATGATGGCAGACTCAAATTGATGGCTGCGGCTAATCATTATCGAAGGGATAATCATCGCATAACCTAAAGGTTATCTTAGGAGTCCTCTACTAGTCCAAACTAGTAAACGTCTATTGCTCAACGGATCTAACTGTTGAGATCCAACGACTACCCGAAGAAGGCTCAAGTGCATCCAACGAAGGAGATTCGAAGGTACACTCTATATAAACCTCACTACCATACGAGGTGAGGGACAGAGACTGAGACTCAGACTCAGATTCAGATACATACTGATAGACGTAAACTATCAGAGGCTTACGATCTAGATCACCTTTCCCAGTTCTTTATTCCTTAGCTCTGTGCTTCTAGCAGAGCCGTTTGTGATTTAGTTCATCAACTGACTTAGCCTTCGGAGGTGGACTCCCGACCCCCGCGGTCGGGCCACATCTGACGCTTTCGTTTTGCAGGTCATCACGAGGAGATCTAAGGGCTGAGCAGATTTTGGACGCATCATTTGGCGCCGTCTGTGGGAAACGACTTGTAAAGCCATGGTGACTAGATCGGCAGCAGCCGCTGCACAGCGTGATTCCAGTGTTCAGATCCCTGGAGTGAATAATCCAGATGTTCCCCAGGGAAGCCAAAATCCTATCGAAGTAGATGGTGGTCAGGGAGGACGTAATCCTCTTGATACATTCCAAGATCAATTGAATCAAGTAAAGATTCAACTCTTGGAGGTGAGCCAAGCACTCCGAATGCACACCAGACAAGTGGTGTTACCACAAGAACTTGACCATCGCGATCCAGGGAGGCACGCGTTACCAAGTGATCAACCGCGTGATCAAAGATTGGCTGAAGACCGGAATATTGGTCAGAACTTTCGTGAAGGTGACCGAGGACCTAGGAGAATTGACGATCAACCTAGGCGGGACGATCGGTTCGACAGACCGCAGGAAAGTACAACCGATTCAAATACAAGGTTGGACACAGGGGTGAGAACTCACTCACCAACTGTCAGAAGAACCGGTCCCGATGATCGAGCAGTTCGCGACGAGCGGAATGTTCGGGAAGGACGGGCTGTTCGTGATGATCGAATTACACGTGATGATCTTGTTAATCGAGGTCGTGGTCATATCGCTGAAGATCACCCGACCCAGATTGGTCAGGAATTGGCCAACATCAATCAGAAGTTAGGGAAGTTGGCTAAAGGAAGGATGACTGAGGATATTTACTCAATCATTCGGAAGACCCCCTTTTCCGAGCCAATTGCAGGATATCAGTTTCCCCATAACTTTCGTTTTCCTACCTTTTCTACATTCGATGGCTCCGGAGATCCAACGGCCCACATTGGCTATTATTAGCAGACCATGGCAGTTTCAGGTAATTCTGACGAAATTTTATGCAGGGTTTTTGGTTCGTCTTTAACCGGAGCAGCACAAAAGTGGTTTTCGAACCTCCCCTCTGGAAGGATCGTAAACTTTGATGGATTGGCGCCCAAATTCATAGGGCGATTCCAGAGTGGAATACAGATCAAGAAAACGGAAGAAACCTTGTTTACTGTCAGACAAGGAAAAAGCGAATCGATCAGAGAGTTTCTGAAAAGATTCAACAAAGTAACGGTGGAGATAGAAAATTTGGATGAGCAAGTAGCCAAAACTGCTCTATTCACTGGACTCACTAACCGGAAACTCCTGGAGTTATTACTACAGGATATGCCTGCAACTTATGCTGAGTTGGTACAGAGATGCCGAGAAGCGAGGCCGAAGTCATGGAGATCCTAGATGCGCGCCAAGGAGATAACAAAGTCTCCAATAAGGAACAGAAGGCTCTGACGAGAGCGAGAAGCCAAAGAAAAATGTCCGTGATCGGGTTGGAAAATCTCAGGCTTGGCACCAGAGGTCTCCCGGTAAAAGTGAATATACTCCATTGAATGTTCCTCGGGCTGATATTCTAAATATCATCAAAAGGAAAAATATTTTGAAGTGGCCACCTAAAATTCTTTTGAAACCTGGGGAGCAGCAGGATCGAGAAAAATATTGCCGATTCCACAAGGACTATGGTCATTATACAAATGAATGTCGTCATCTGAAAGCAGATATTGAGAGATTAATATCTCAGGGACACTTGTCCAATTTTGTTAGCAGAAGGAGGGAGGAGCCACGTGAGCCACGCGCGGCTGCTCCTAAAAGGGATCGTTCGGTTAGTTCAGAATGATCAAGGGAGGCTCCAAAGTCTAAAAAGGGTAAGGAGGTGACTAAAGCTACTCCGTCACCTATCCTTACCATTTTCGGAGGACCAGAGCCCGAATCACTCCGCAGTTTGAAAACAAAATCCAAATTTGTCGGAACCGGAGAGACGCAGAAGCGAAAGAAGCTGAATGGTGAAGATTCTATCACCTTTGGCGAGGAGGATGAAAGAGGCGTTTGTTTACCTCATGATGACGCCATAGTCATCAAGGTAGAGATTGCACGTCGGGAAGTGCATAGAGTTTTGGTTGATACAGGGTCTGCAGCTGACCTAATTTCTTATGAAGTGTATCAAAAACTTGATGGAGCCTTCATCCATGCATCTATATGGTTTTGCAGGGTCGTCTGCGGTGGCGGAAGGATCTGTCTAGTTGGACTTATCTATTGGAAGTTTTCCTAAGGAAACAACCGTCCGAATCAATTTTTTGGTGGTTCGGGAGCTGCTAGCTTATAATGTTATCCTCGGGCGACCATCTTTATCCAAGATAGGTGCTATTGTTTCGACAAAACACCTAAAGATAAAATTCCCGACTGATATGGGAATTGGTCAAGTTTCCTCTGACCAAAGGATCTCTCGACAATGTTACATTGCCTATTTAAAAGACAAGGAGGGCCCGAGAAGGTGACTACCCTACCTATAGAAGTTCGAGACGATCGGGAAGAAGCAGAGATGCAAAGGCCCGAACCAGTGGAGAAGCTGGAGCAAATCCAACTGTGTATCGAAGATAAGAAGAAGATTACTTATATCGGGTCTGAACAGCTGGAGAAATTCAAAGATGAGTTGAAGTTATTTCTTCAACAGAATAAAGACATATTTGCATGGTCTGCTGAAGACATGCTAGGAATCGATCGAGCTGTCGCAGAGCATAAACTCTGTATAGATCCGAAGGTGAAACCAATGATACAGAAAAGGAGAAATTTCTCCATTGAAAAGTATGAAGCCGTTCGTGGCGAGGTTGAAAAACTGAAGAATTCTGGTTTCATAGAACCAATTGAATGCCCAACCTGGTTAGCTAACGTGGTAATGGTAAAAAAGGCGAATGGGAAGTGGAGAATGTGTACAGATTACACAGATCTCAACAAAGCTTGCCCTAAAGATTGCTATCCGTTGCCTCGGATTGACCTCTTGATAGATGCGACTGCAGGATATGAAACTCTAAGTTTCATGGATGCCTACTCAGGGTATAATCAGATCCTTATGAATAAGGAAGATGGGAAGTTTACGGCTTTCATGACTGATCGTGAAAGCTACTACTATAAAGTCATGCCATTTGTCCTGAAGAACGCTGGAGCAACATATCAGAGGGCCGTCAACAAGATTTTTAAAGATCTGATAGGAAAGAATGTTGAAGCTTATGTTGACGACATGCTAGTGAAGAGCTTTACAAAAGCAAATCCTATTGCAGATTTGACTGAGGTATTCTCAGTACTGCGAAAATATCAAATGAAGCTGAATCCAGAAAAGTGCGCCTTTGGAGTTTCCTCGGGCAAATTTTTGGGCTTCATGGTGTCACAGAGAGGTATTGAGGCTAATCCTGCCAAAATACAGGCTCTAATTGATATGGAGGCTCCCAAAACTATTCGTGATGTGCAGTGTTTAACAGGGAGAGTTGCCGCTTTGAATCGATTCATCTCCAAGTCTGGAGAATAGTGTTTGCTATTCTTCAAGGCACTCAAAGATTTGAGGGGCAACAAGGAGGCAAAGTGGACCGAAGAATGCCAGAAAGCTTTCGAGGAGTTAAAAGAAGCACTCGGACAACCGCCGATCTTGTCCCTACCAGAGAAGGGGGAAATATTACAGCTATATCTAGCGACGTCCCTTTCAGCAGTCAGTGCAGTACTTGTTCGTGAGAAAGATAAAAAGCAGTGGCCGATTTACTATGTGAGCCACGTATTGCTAGATGTGGAGACACGATATTCGCAGATTGAGAAGCAGGCTCGTGCTCTCATGATGGCCGCCAGGAAGCTAAGTCCATACTTTCAGGCTCATCCAATTGAGGTATTTACAACTTTTCCTCTCAGTAAAGTTCTTAATAAACCTGATTTATCTAGAAGGATGGTGTCCTGGTCGGTTGAACTCAGCGAGTTCCAAGTGAGCTTTAAGCCCGGAACGGCAATCAAGGCTCAGGCGCTAGTCGATTTTGTAGTAGAAACTACTGCACCAGTGGAATCCACCATTGAGGATCCCATTATACCAACCACTTGGGAGGTATATGTGGATGGTTCGAGTAATAAAGATGGAGCAGGAGCTGGAATTCTATTGAAAAGTCCAGCAGGCTTTATTATTCGATATGCTTTGAGATTTGCATTCGGAGCAAGTAATAACGAAGCAGAATATGAGGCTCTGATAGCTGGACTTCGGTTGTCAAAAGCATTATCTATCACAGATGTTACTATTTATAGTGACTCTCAACTTATAGTCAACCAAGTCCAGGGGGAGTATGGTATTAAAGAACCACGCTTGCAGAAATATCAAGAGATAGTGCAGGCATTTCAAAACCAATTTCGGAATTTGTAGATATCTCATATTTCGAGGAATGAAAATTCAGTGGCAGATGAGCTATCCCGACTAGCCAATGCCAAAGAAAAGAATCTAGACCCTTCGGTTTATATTGAAGAGATAACATTTCCAAGTTATCATGAGAAAGAAATTTTTTATATTGAAGCAGAGCGTTGCTGGATGAATCCGATAATTGAGTATCTAAGAGATGACAAATTACCTTACGCTTGGAGGATTCACTAGCTGAAACCACCTCATTGGCCCCAACCACCGCCGACGGAATGATTTTCTTACAAGATTTCGCTCTGATAAAGTTCGGGTTGATCCTGGGAGCCACTATATAAACAGAAAAGCCGTATCAGTACAGATATCCAACAACGACATAAAAGAGGGAAAACCCTAGTTCTCTATCAGCTATGAAAAACCCGATTAACTAAACCCCAAGTACTACTACTGTGCAGTTTACTCAGGGGGAAAGGGGGAAAGAGATGAGTAATAAAAAAAACTCACTTGTTCAGAAGTTGATTGAGTTATTGTTGGGGTACGAGGAATACGGAAGCAAGCAAGAGGACGGAATGTCGCTTTAGCAAATCTAACTTGCAGATAGCATGATAGATGGAGAGTACCCACGAAGGCTTTAAATAGCCTCAGGTATTAAGACGACGGTTGAGAGCTAAGGACAACCAATGGCCCAGATCAAAATGACGCTTCGAAATCCGTAACAAGCAAGATCAACGGTCGTAGGGAGGCCACATGGAAACATGTGGAGGCGAGCACCCGATGCAGGGATACCTCCAATCGTCGCACCGCCATTGTGATAATGGATGTATTACCGATTCATTGGAAACAGTGAATGGTATACCAAAGCAAGGAAACGTTTGGACTTCGCGGATACAGAAGGGAAACGTGTGGACTTTGCAGTAAATGAAGGAATGGGGAAGATTAATGCATCTTTCCAAAACGTATCTTCATAATATCTCTACAAGATTATTATTCGTCGAGGAATGTGAAGTTAAGTGATAAGTTTTATCATTTATATTTTGATATTCAAGACAAGATTTCAGCAGGAGACGGGGAAATGGAAAGGCCAACATGAAAAAGAAGTGTCTATTCATTAGCAAGGAGGTCAATCTTTACAAAAAAAAAAAAAAAAAAAAAAAAAAGATAACTCCCTAAGCCTCTTCTTCATTGTTGCCCAAGGATCCTTGGTCAGGAGGACTTTTCTCAGGATCCTGAGAAGAGCCTTCCTCAAGAATAACATTGTCAGAGTCCTCTTTAGCAGCAGCTTGTGACTCGGCTTGTGACTTCTCCTCTGGAAGTGCCGGCTCGTCAGCCAGATATGCCTCATATTGTGGGTCAGCTGGAAAAGGATCATTTTCTTCCCGAGCCCAGTCTGGGAGATCCATGCCTAATTTCCCGAAGACCTCTTTATGGCACACCTCACGAAAGGGAGCAGTATCAAAGGAAGGGATTGATGTGAGAATTCGCTCCCAAACGTCATTCTGCCCCAAGCGATAAGCTTGGATGTTGTAGGCACCTAGCAGTTCCGACAAAGGTACGTTGTTCAGGTGCTTCAGAACACACTCCTTCCGAAGCTCTGGCTTGATGTGCTCGGGCTTGCTAGGGACCGCCCACTTCAGATATTCTTCTTTCTCCATACATTTAATTTCAAGCCTGTCACCGAACAACGTGGCAGCTTCTTTTTGCTTCCTGGCCTCACGTTCGTCAGCAGCGGCACGATCCTTTGAAGAATCAAGGGCCTCTTTGAGGGAGATCACTTCTTCCTCATGCTTTCTTTGCAGCTCCTCGGCAGCTGCAGTCAGCCGGTCTATCTCAGAATTGGCTTTCGCCAAATTCTCTTCACAGGTCTGCAGCAAGGAGCTATTGCGGCCAACCCGGCTCAATGCTTCCATGTGTTGATAGAAGCTTAACACAGCATTCATGGGAAGGTGGAAATTATCAGAAGAAGTCATAAGAAATTATGAAAAAATAAGTAAGCAGGAAGACCGGTACCTTGTGGATTGACTAACAAGGGCAACGTCATCCAGGGTTTCAAATTCCTGGTGATCAGAAGGAACAAGACTGAGGGAGCTCCACTCTGCAGCTTTCTCAGGGTCCTGAGTCACCCTGTCGGTCAACTTCAGGGTCCACTGAGGGGTGAAGACCTCCTCACAATCCGCAGAATTTTTGGATTTTTTGTGGGAGGAAGCATCAACTGTATCATGCCTCCTTTTGGTTCGAGAGGAGGAGGAGACATTAGACCTCTCCACCATTGGCTTCTTCCCTTTACCTGAAGCATCAACCACGGGCCTGATATTCCTGATACCCCTATAAGAGGGGTCGGGAGAAGGAACAGAAGCCTCTTGATCAACGGTCAAGGCTCTAGGAGATCGTTGCTCGGCTGTCACAACAGCCCTAGCAGCCTTCACTCGCAGGTTCTCGGGGTTCATTCTTGGAGGCACTGCAAAGAAGAGCAAAAGTCAGAATTGAAGATGAATCACTTCAGTAAAATTAAAAGATGATGGTTAGAAGCTCACAATGAGCCAAGCCCCAGTACTGAAGAATGGAGTTATACTCCACCTCAAGTCCATGTATCTCTTGATACCATGGAATGGATTTGATCTTCCTGACGGCCGCCTCGTCTTCTTCAGATAAGGGAAGGCCTCGGTTATTCTCGGAAGAAGAAGTACACCGCCTCCAGACGGTCGGGAAGTTAAGATCTGAGGGAGGCGCTCGACAAAAAAAAGTATCGTTCGCGCCATCTTTTGTGATTAGAAGGGCAAGATCCTTTGACAAGGATGCTGCCCCTCCAATCAAGTTCAGCCTTATTGCGTTTGGACAGAAAAACCCAACCGGGAGGATGGGAGATAGAAAGAACATGAAAATGTACAAAGAGAGAAAGAGATGGCGTAATGCCAAGTTCAAAACACAAACCCAAGAAGCCGACGATGAGACGCTAGCTATTGGGAAGGAGCATTCCGGGGCAAATGTCCCAATGATTCAGAACGGCTGAGAACAATGGATTAAAAAAGGGAAAGCGAACCCCGCTTTCCAGTGCATCTATGTAGAGAGAAAATTCACCCCAAAGGGTTGAATCAACCCTCTCATCAGGATGGGGAGCCCTAACCTGATAAGAGGAAGGAAAATCAAAATCTTGGATGGCTGAAAGAAGGGTTTCCTCCTTGTAAATGGAGGGAATAGAGCCAGGTCCACCATCGGACCTGGAAGTTTGAGGCTGCCTAGAAGACTCGGCAGTTACCCTAAAAGTCTTGGAAGATCCAGACTCAGGGAGGACAGAAGGAGTTTCGGTTTTTCTCTCTAAACCTTTTTGAGAAACTTCAGCAAACTCGCGCCAGAGGACAGTTAGGGTTTTGTTATCACTATCTGACTGTTCGGAAGGAGGAGAAGCAAAAGCTTCATTACCACTACTATTATTAACACTGGATACCAGAGAAACCCTATTATCCGTCATTACTTGTTTCAGTAAGGTACAAAAGGAAAAAGACCAGTAAACTTACTGATTCAGTGAGGCAAAAGCTTGAGAGCAGGAAGGCACGAAGCAGACGACAAAGGTTCAAATTCCGGACAGGAAGAATGAAACCTATGAAGACAACGAACCGCTTTTAAAAGCACCCGCACGAGTGTTCGGGAATCTGAACGATCGAGATTGATTCAAAATCAACGATCGAGATTAGAAGACGTTTTGAAAGTTTGAACTCACGAATCCGAAACAGGCGTGCGGAAACCGTCGCTTGGATTACGTGAGCCACGATAAATCGACTGCAAGGAGACACGTGGCCTTACCCTCACAACGCTCGAGGAAAAGTGACCACCGCATTAAATGTGATATGACATTTAATGGAACACGCAGATACTATTACCTGACGAAGAACCCAGTTAAAAACCAAGCCCTCGGGATCGACCGAACGCTTGGTCTGGGGAGCTCGTGATATGGAAAAAATATGATCGGACCGGGTTCATACCTGGTTCGACCCTCGACCCCGATCGAGACAGAGGGAATCGACTCGCTCCCGAGCGACCCGGATCCAGAAGATGGCTTGCTGAGGAAGAAAACTTATTCAGCTACAAGCACGCCCTAATTCAACTTATGAATTAGGTTAATTACCCTAATGATGGCAGACTCAAATTGACGGCTGCGGCTAATCATTATCGAAGGGATAATCATCGCATAACCTAAAGGTTATCTCAGGAGTCCTCTACTAGTCCAAACTAGTAGAAGTCTATCGCTCAACGGATCTAACTGTTGAGATCCAACAACTACCCGAAGAAGGCTCAAGTGCATCCAACGAAGGAGATTCGAAGGTACACTCTATATAAACCTCACTACCATACGAGGTGAGGGACAGGGACTCAGACTCAGATTCAGATACATACTGATAGACGTAAACTATCAGAGGCTTACGATCTAGATCACCTTTCCCAGTTCTTTATTTCTTAGCTCTGTGCTTCTAGCAGAGCCGTTTGTGATTAAGTTCATCAACTGACTTAGCCTTCGGAGGTGGACTCCCGACCCCCGCGGTTGGGCCACATCTGACGCTTTCGTTTTGCAGGTCATCACGAGGAGATCTAAGGGCTGAGCAGATTTTGGACGCATCAGTAATTAACTTGAATTAAAAGAAATTCTCGTGAACATGAGATGCGGCTTCGGTGATTTCAGGGTGAGTTACGCTCTAGAATCTCCGTCCAAGGGCGGTGCGTTGCGCCAAAACTTGGCAAACTGTTGTAAAGAGACGATTAATGAAGGAACGCAAGGCTGGAGTTGTATTTGGTGGCTGAGATTCAGCAGTACCTGAGGAAATATTGTTTGCTACTGGGTTCTAGATTGGGATTGTTGGAGCAGATACCATTGTTGCAAAGATCATATCTGATCGGCGATGGAATTACAAAACAAGAGAAGTAATTCGTAACTTTAAAACATTCGATATTTTCATAACTTTTAACGATATTTTGATTTTATCGGCAATATATTGAGATATTTCGATAATTGACCATAAATTTTGGATTTTTCATATTGGTTTGGCTTTTTGTATCGATACTTTTCGACATAGCGAAAAATCGTCGATGCTCAACTTTTTATACAATGCTTATACCATGTGGATAAAAAATATAAATCAATGAGGTTTGCTTGTTTACCAATTGACGGAACAAGCTAGATCAAATGACGAGGTGGAAGGAGTAAAACACCTATAACTCTCCGTTATCTTGTATCTTTGTCTTTACTTCTGAAGACTTTTGAAATGAATATGTCGAACACTTATTTATAGTTTAGTTAACCAAAAAATACCACTAACTTATAGCTCAACGTACCTTTTAGAAACAAACAAACAAAAAATAAATTCTTAAATGGAAAACATGTCTTCAAAGCAAAAACATTACTCGTGGAAATCAAAATAAAATCAAATAGAAAAAAACAGATTAAATACCAAGTCAAACTACAACTACAAGGAATAAAAGAAAAGAGTAAATCTTGCTTTGAAGTCCTTGAGATTGAGGAGTAAAATACCAAGTCAAACTACAACTACAAGGAATAGAAGAAAAGAGTGAATCTTGTTTTGAAGTCCTTTGAGATAGAGGATAATTTTTTTCTCACGCCTTGCTACTATATATTTAAGAGGAAATTTTATATAATTATTTAGAGATAGATTTCTTGTCTAAATGGGTAGGGGCATCAGAAAAATTCGACTCATACACTCCAAGGGCCCAGTCTACTTAATTTTTCCGTTTCTTTACTCCATCAAATGTTTGTGTGTTTTTAATTTTTTTTAATTTTTTATTTCTAATTTTTATATAGAATCTATAATTTATAATAAGTTTTGCACGACTTCTATTGTACACAGTCATACGTATATATACCAAATAAGTGGCTGAGAAAGCAAATAAATTAGAAGGCTATTTTGAACTTTTCAAATTTAAAATTAAGCTTTTAATCTTGATGCGTCCAAAATATGCTCAGCCCTTAGATCTCCTCGTGATGACCTGCAAAACGAAAGCGTCAGACGTGGCCCGACCGCGGGGGTCGGGAGTCCACCTCCGAAGGCTAAGTCAGTTGATGAACTTAATCACAAACGGCTCTGCTAGAAGCACAGAGCTAAGGAATGAAGAACTGGGAAAGGTGATCTAGATCGTAAGCCTCTCTGATAGTTTACGTCTACCAGTCTGTATATGAATCTGAGTCTCTCACCTCGTATGGCAGTGAGGTTTATATAGAGTGTACCTTCGAATCTCCTTCGTTGGATGCACTTGAGCCTTCTTCGGGTAGTCGTTGGATCTTAACAGTTAGATCCGTTGAGCGATAGTGTGAAACCCAGCCCTAACCTTGACCCGGAAACCTTGTTATTTGTAGGTCCGATGACCCGAAGTAAAGTAAGAAGTCAGCTTTGGGCCATCCCAGTAGAGGACTTGGTGTCTGGCTTTGAATCCATGAAGGTTGATGATGAGGTTCTATTTATGGAAACTGAATCCTGATGAAGATCTAATTAGTTGATGGACTTGGAGTGCTCTCTATCTTGGTTTGAAGGCATTTCTACCTACTAGGTAAGTCACTTGACTTGTGTGCAAAACCCCTTTAGGTTTGGATTTGATCCGGGCCTTCAATTCCCTGTTTTGGCCTTGTCATGCTCGCATTGGTCGACTGATTGGTCGATCGGGCCAGTCGACCAATCCACTCGACCAATGAGTGTCGTCTTTGGCAATTAGGTTGATTCTTGCTCTATTTAAGTCTAACCTCGAGTCCACTTCGTATTTGCTGCCTCCAAACCCTCTCGAACGAACCAAAGACCTCTCGCAAGTCATCTCTCTTGCATCCTTGGTGATTTCTTGACGGATCTTCGTCGAACTCTTCTTTTTGCATCAAAAGGTATGTCTACTCTCTCTTCTTCTCCTACATCTTTGTTTTTCTTTCCTTTTTGAGTTGAGACAGTAGAAGAGATGCTGCATCCTCTGTTGCAAACATCTCTCGAACATGTTCTCATGATCATCCTAAGGATTTAAGGCTAGAACAATGATCTTAACCATGATCATTGCAAGCTTTTGAAGGATTCATGATCAAACCATGATTTAATCTCTGATAATCTCCTAATCTGAATTCTGATCTCTTTGGATCTTCTTTCATTGATCATGTTAGTGGTTAATGGTTGTGTTTTCTTTCCATGATCCATAATCCATAGAATTCTAGTTGTTCTCTTCTACCTTACTATGTGTTCTTCATGATGCATGATAGTTACATATATGGTAGGTTTTATTTCCTTATTTAGATTTATGCTTCTAAGCCTTATTCCATGAAGACCTATGCATGTTTTCATGTTTTCATTACCGAAAGCAATGGTCCATCCTCCTATAGTTCTTGTCTTTGTTTTCTATTTCAAATTCATCAAGATCCATGTTTGAGTTAATTATGGTAACTTTTTGTTTCCTAATTTGGATCTTGATACCTTGATTTGATTAGTGTTTTGAGGTCCCCTATATGTTAGAATACTACTGATGTAGTCTACCCCTTGATTAGCACCCTTTTGAACCACCAAATTCGGATTTCATATCTCAAAACTCCGATTTTATAAGCTATCGTCTCGCATTGGTCGACTGATTGGTCGACTGGACCACTCGACCAATCCACTCGACCAATGAGTACAGCAACTCCAGAATTGGTCTGTTTCGGATGTTTTGCTATATTTTCCGTTAGGGATCTTTCCTAATATGTTGTATATACTTGTTTAGGACCTTCTTCTCAAGTTTGCCAAGATCTTACTTGATTTCTTAGGATTCTTTGAGAGTTATAAAAGGTAAGGATGGTTATTTCCTTAATTACATAGATAGCATGAATCTAGTTTCTATATTTGAATATCATTAATATGTTTCCTAAATTAGATTTTTACAATGATATACTACTGTTGCATAACTTTGATTACGTAGCATTACTTATTCATATTGAATTGATTCATGTATGATTTACTTACCAATGTTATACAAGTGATTGTAATTATCGATTTCTTTCCATATATGGAGTTACCATATATGTGATGATATGAATTGATGCATGTGTATGCTTACGTATGGTTTGGAAAGGAGAGGTGTCCTTTTGACACTTCTCATCCTTGGACTACTACGGGAATATTATGGGATATTTCCGGAGATGCCCTCTGTACACCTTCCTAAACTGTTGGATGACATATATAGGATTGTCTAGTAGTGTTTGGCTAGGATGTCCTGTTATGTCGACCCTAATCGGAGGGGTATTGAGACCGAACGACCCGTGGTAGCAATGGGGATTCATGGGCGCTCAAGACCGGTAACCAACCCGTGAGAGGACAGGAATCACATTGTGGGGGCCATTTATTGGTAGGGTTGCATATGGTTAGACTTGGGCTCACGGGCGCTTAAGACCGGTAACCAACCCGTGAGAGGACGTGAGAGCTTCCCGTTTACCATATGTGGATAACCAATAGGGTTGATGAGTCCGTAGTCCGAGTTGGTCGGTGCCATAGGATACGCCGACTCTAGTGTGAAGGATACCGGAAAGGATCGTCGTGGACGAGGAATGGAAGTATCTGGATCTGACTTGATGTAACCAAGTAGAAGACTTGCATTTGGCTAGGTTTTACCCCGACATGCGCCAAGACTTATACCAAATGGTTGTGAGAGAGTGTGTTGACTTAACCCCCTGCCAAGGTTTGTCCCGAGGGATGAAGGACCCATTACCAATCGGCTGCTCAAGACCGGTGAAATGATCCGTGAGAGAATCCAAGATATCTTAAATGGTTGAGGATGTGAGTGGACTTTCCTAAAGAAGTACGGTGCTATGACTTAAAGCATGTCTCGCCAATAGAGACCAGCATACATAGAGTTAGATTCATTCATTCATTGTTTGTCTCATATCATTTTGCATTTATGATTGTTCCCGAATCCCGCCATTTATGTTATTATGGATTTTAATCGCCTTACCGAGTTTCTTTGAAACTCATTCCTTTATTGTACAATGTTGTTAGACTATCCTGCAGTGCTTGAGTACTATGACGGTCCCTATGAGGAAGCGCAAGGTGAAGAGACATATCTCCAGGAAGGTGATTGCGGTTACCACAATTACTCGAAGATCCCACGGGTGGTTATGCTCCGTACGATGCTTAGTCCGACCATTGAGTGGAAGCGTCCTTGTGCCATTTATGAGATCTATACCTACAAGGATGTCGTCTATAAAGTGGAGAATAATTTAGTTACCCAATGTACTTGCTACCGGGATTAGATTTTGTCTAGTTTATTCTTTCGAGCTACTTTTCCGCTGGATGTAAAGTGGGATTTTTGCTTCACTTTACTTATCTCGTTTGACACTCGATTATATCTATTATTCCGATTCGTTTATGATTCATTCTTTCATTATTGGATCTATGATTTATCTTCCGCACTCTTGTTATGATTGTTCATGATTATGTTATTGTTTATGTGGGAGGTTGATCACTCGATACCCGATCTTCGGGCTGTGGATCACACTCTCGGGTATGCCGGATAGGGTACCGGGCCGGGAGGGCGTGACATGATTGGTATCGTGAGCCCAAGGTTCGAGGAGATCCTAACCACAAAAGACAACAACTGAACATTCTCGAGTCATTGATCCGAAATGACTCTTCTACTCTTAGAAGTGAATAATAGAACACAGAATTAGAAACTTGAACTTTGAGGCATAACAGAACATTTCCGAATAACATACCATAATTATACTTGAACAAATGTCACTAATGCAAGGAAAAGAAAAGTGCATAACATACAATAATTAAAGAGAAACAAAATGAACTTCATTAATTTCAAAAGTTTTTACAATGATTACATCCGAAATGCATAAATGGAAAATCCTAAGGTACAATCTATCTAGGTGATCTACTCCGATCTCTATATGCTCCGAACTCCTCTCGCTAGCCGAGTCACCCGATGCTCTATCCCGTCTGTCGAGACTCCATCCTCTCGTACATCTGCTCCCGTCCGACCTCCATCCTCTCTAGCATGGAAGTCATCGATCTCATCTGTTCACCAAGATCCGAAGTCTCCGGAACCGCATGTGAAGGGCCGCCCGCCTCGAAGTGTGATGAAGGAAACTCGTGATGCACGGGCTCAGCCTCGCGCATATCTCAGATCATCTCCGGCCTGATCATCACTATCGGGACCGATATCCTCTCCTCCATCCTCTCGATCCCTCATCCTCATCCTCCGATTCATCATCATCCTCACCCTCCGGGACCAGGAGATCTCTCTAACCGATGTAGTCTCATCCGTCGAATGGTCCGAGTCCCAATGGGGTATCCCCGTGATCTAGTGTCCATCGGAGTATCCTCGAAACTCACCCCGAAATGCCCGAAGATCAAAGTCGAAGCCTCCCATAGCAAAGGTTCCGCATGCTAGGCCGCAGAACTAAGTCCAAGCATGACCTGCTGAATGATGTAGGAAAGATCGATCTCGAAGCCCATGTAGATGCGGTAAATGACCAAGGCCTCCATCACCGTGACCCGATGGTGATGTCCGGCTTCGGCATGATGTTTCGGCCGACTATGCGACCGATAATACGTGCAGAACCCGTCATCCGTCCGCTAGTCCACGGTGTGAAGCATCGGCGGCTATCCCATAGCGTAGAGCATATCTCGCGAAGCTCGTACGGCATCGATGGCTGTCCGGATCCGCTCCTCCGCAGTATCCACACACACCGCCGTGGGTAGTAAGGGACCCGCAAGATCTCAGCCGGTGTCCGGGTAGAGAAGCGAATCCGAGTCCGGAGGACCCCGCTCCCGAGGACAAGTCCGAGTGGATGTCCCCGGCCCCGAGCCTCCTCGTGTAAGTAAGGTTGCCGAAGAACAACCTCACTAGCTCCCGGGTATACCGGCAAATCCTCGGTGAAGAGGTGAGTCCACCGTAAAGTGTCGAACCTCTGCCGGATCCTAAAGGCTCCGAGCTGGCGTAAGTGAAGTAGACGCCCCATCTCGATGTTACAATAGCTGAAGTAGGCCTCGTACGCAAACTCGGCCCGAGGTGTGTCAAATAGGTCCGGTCTCCTAACCTCCTCTCTAGGCTCGAAAGGAACCCGACCTCTGCCCCTAAGAGCACCTACGATGCGACCTCGACCTCTACCTCCTCCTCGTCCTCCCCTCTCGCATGATGTATCCGTGGAAGAGACAAGAGACATTTCCAATTAGTGCTATTTCAAGATTTGAGCCAAAAGGGTATTTTCGTAATTTTTCGGAAAATTTCAAATTTGGGGGAAATTTGATTTGAACCTACTAGCATGTGCGCAATACTTGGAATTTCATGTCTATGAAGTTGTTTTGATGAAAATCGATCGAAAACTTGGATTAAAGCGAAAAATTCAGCAAGAAGAAATTTGGGGATTTTGCAATTTAGGTCAAAATTGGATTTTTGAAAAGTTGAAATTGGTTAAATCAAATTGTATGGACCTATCTACAATGTCATCTTGAGCATGTAGCATTTGATCTCGTGCGAAAATTTCAAGCGGTTTGAGAGAAAACGAAATTTTTCTAAAGATATCGATTTCGATATAAAACTTTGCGAGATGAGCACCAAATGTGTTAAAACTTGTTGTCTATGCATGTCATTGTGTTTAAAACCTAGGGAATATGTTTCTAAGCATTCCTAAGCATGATTTCTAGCATTGGATGCAAGTAAAGCATGGTTTTTATTGAAATGCAAGCATGAGAAGATGAAAATGGAAGAAAGAATGAGAGATTTACCTTGTTTGTGAAGATGGTGTGTTGTGGTGTTGTTGTTGAAGCACTAAATCACCTCAAGAACACTTGTGGGAACTCTTGGATATTTTCCCTAGAGTTCTCTCACCTTTGGAAGAAGTTAGAATGAGGTTGGAATGTGGAAATGAGGCTTATAATGCGAATTTTCGCATTCTCGTCTTCATTGGTCGACCGATTGGTCGACCGGGTCACTCGACCAACCACTCGACCAATGGTCACGTTGACCTCTTTTGCTGTTGAATTTTTGGAAAATGTGATTTTTGCCTTATGGAATATTGTTTGATGACTATATGGATATATTTGAGCATGATTTAAGTTTTCAAATCATTTGGACTTGTGGTTTATGTTGAATCTTCGAAATTCGGTATTTTGATGTTCTCGGTTTTGCGGAATGGTTACTCCGAGAAGTGGGCGTGGTGAATCCAAGTGGTCATGGAGGTGGTGAAATACCTCGGGGAGGTGGTGAAGTACCTCATGGAGGTGGTGAGATACCAAATGCCGATCGGGGTACTCATGAGATCCCCGGTGCCCCGAATGTTGGAAGTTTCAGAGATATTGCCAATATCATGGGCAATATGATGCGAAGACAAGCAGCTCGGTTCAACCAGATGTTGGTGGGTTTCATGACTCGCATAATGAGACCCGGGCTGGTGCTAATGTGAATCCTCATGCCGCAGCTCCCGAATGCGGGAGGTTTAGCTGGAACTCCTCATACTCGCCGATGGAGAGTTTTCTCAAGATGCAAGTACCCACTTTACCGGAGTTACCAAGGACCCCTTGTTTCCTAACAAGTGGCTTCGTGAGTTGGAGAAGGCTTTCCGACATCCGCAATGCTCGGAAGCTCGGAAGATTTTGTTTGCCGAGCGAAGTTGCAACAAGAAGCCGATGCATGGTGGATCTCCACTCGTCCCTGTTTTGGAAGGTTTGCATGCGGGAGTTGTAACTTGGGAGTTATTCAAAGAGGCTTTTTGTATGAACTACTTTCCCGAGGCGGTGAAGGATGCGAAGGAAGCTGAGTTTATGATTCCGACTCAAGGAACTTTGTCCGTGTTGGAGTACCAACAGAAGTTCGAGGAGCTTCATTTCTTTGCTCCGATTCTTTGAAGGAAGACCTCGCCAAAGCAAAGAAGTTCTTCAAAGGACTGCGCCCTCGCCATTAAAGCTTATCTCACAGTCCAGCCTATAGTGAGCTATGCTCAAGTGGTGCAGAACTCGAAGAAGTTGGAAGAAACAGAGAAGGAAAGTGCTCGTGTGCAAAAGCCTTGGCGATCAAGGAATTCTGGTTTGGTGGATCGCAATGACCGTCGTTATGTGAGACCTACACCCTACCCCACTCCTACCTTTCGTGCTAAGAGTGTAGGTCGAACACGGGTTTTCAGCAGCCCGGCCGGCTTAAACAAAGATGGCGGAAACCGACCACCAGCAAATGCAAGTGCAAGTGCAAGTGCAAGTGCAAGGCCTTTTGTTCGAAGCCCTCTCGTTGCAGCCACCCCCGTTGGATCCAAGCAATCCTGTTTGCTTCTACCGCAAGCAAGCTTGTCATTTCGCTCGTGCTCGTCCGGCGGCCCGCCCAAAGAGCCTCGCCCTGGTGGTGAAGAGTGCTCCCCGCTCCTCCCTCTCGGTAGAGTTTTCAGTATTTCCAGATCGAGCAGGATCCAAGCCATGATGTGATTACGGGTACATTGTTAGTCGCTTCTATTTCGCATTTGTCTTATTTGATACGGGTGCATCTCATTCGTTCATGTCATCTCGCATTCATCAAGAAGACTAACCTAATCCCCGAGAAGTTGTCTAGTTGTTTATTGATTAGTACACCTACTGGTCCTGTTGTGAAACTAGATAAGGGGTTATCTAAATGTCCCGTGTTGATTGGTGAGAAGAACTTGGAAGCCAATTTTGTGATTCTTGACATGAAGGACTTCGATGTTATTTTGGGAATCGATTGGTTGACAGCCCACAAAGCCGTGTTCCTTTGTTCCTCAAAGAAGATTCAGTTCCATATTTGTGGAAGTCCGGTCTTTGAATTTCAAGGTGAAAAGAGAAGGGTTTGTAAGAAGGTGCTGTCTCAGACCGATGCAAGTCTATGCCCTAGTGGATGATGCTTCATCCGAAGGCAAGGGTATAGTGGAGAAAAGAGTCGATGAAGTCCGAGTTGTCTGCGACTTTGTTGATGTCTTCCCGATGATCTATCGGAGTGCCTCCCGGACGGAGATGTCGAATTCTCTATTGATCTCGTCCCCCGGTGCTGCACCGGTATCTAAAGCTCCGTATAGGATGGCTCCTACCGAGTTGAAAGAGTTGCAAAATCAGTTGAATGAGCTCATTGATAGAGGTTTCGTACAGCCTAGTGTGTCACCTTGGGGAGCTCCGGTCTTGTTCGTCAAAAAGAAAGACGGTAGTATGCACTTGTGCATCGACTACCATGAGTTGAATAAGTTGACTATCAAGAATAGATATCCGCTGCCCGTAATCGATGATCTCTTCGATCGGTTGAAGGGTGCAGTTGTGTTCTCGAAGATTGACTTAAGGTCCGGATATCACCAATTGAAAGTGAAGTCTAGTGATATCTTCAAGACAGCTTTCCGAACGCGGTATGGTCACTACGAGTTTAGAGTCATGCCCTTCGGATTGACCAATGCTCCCGCGCGGTGTTCATGGACCTCATGAACCGAGTATTTCATGATGTGCTTGATAAGTTTGTGATTGTTTTCATTGATGACATCTTGATCTATTCGAAGAGCGAAGAAGAGCATGCGAGTCATCTAAGTTTCACTTTGCAAAGGTTGCGGGAAAAGAAGTTGTTTGCTAAGTTTAGCAAGTGTGATTTCCGGCTTAAGAGAGTGGTTTTCCTTGGTCATGTAGTTTCAGCCGAAGGTATTCGTGTCGATCCCGAAAAGGTCCAAGCGTGGCTGATTGGGAGAGACCGAAGTCGAGAACGGAAATAAGAAGTTTTCTTGGATTGGCGGGTTACTACCGAAGGTTTATTGAGAACTTTTCTCGGTTGGCTGCTCCTATGACTAAGTTGACCAGGAAAGAAGAGAAGTTTGTTTGGTCCGACGCCCGAGAGAAGAATTTCCAAGAGTTGAAAGATAGATTGACAAGTGCCCCGGTTTTGACTATACCCGATAGTTCCGGTGGTATGACAGTTTATACCGATGCGTCAAAGATTGGTTTGGGTTGTGTACTGATGCAACATGGCAAGGTCGTAGCCTATGCTTCTCGGCAATTGAAGGATTATGAGCGGAATTACCCCACTCACGATCTAGAACTTGCCGCCGTTGTCTTTGCTTTGAAGATTTGGAGACATTATCTTTACGGTGAGAAGATTGCCATTTTCACGGATCATAAGAGTTTGAAATACTTCTTTACCCAAAAGGAGTTGAACATGAGACAAAGGAGATGGTTGGAACTAGTCTCCGATTATGATTGTGATATTCAAGATCATCCTGGGAAAGCAAATGTTGTTGCCGATGCTCTTAGTAGGAAGAACCGGAGAGAAGACTTTGGATTTGAATGCTTTGAGTTTACCATTGTGGTCTTCTATTGAGAGTTTTGATTTGGAAATCGTCCCCGAGAATTCTGATTTTATTCTTTCGCCATGACGGCAAGATCTGGTCTTAGAGATAAGATTGTTGCTCTCAGAAGTTCCGATCAGGAGTTTTTGACCAAAGTTGAGAAGATTTCTTCGAATCTCGAGTCGGACCCCGACTTTGGTATATCCATGGATGGTGCTTTGTTGTTTAGAGGAAGACCGTGTGTGCCTGCAAACGAAGAAGTTAAGAAAGAAATATTGAAGGAAGCACACCGGGCGGTCTTTACTTGTACACCCGGGAAGCACCAAGATGTACAAGGACTTGAAGGAACATTTTTGGTGGATTGGTCTAAAGGCGGATGTTGATGATTTTGTTGCCAAGTGTGAGACTTGCCAACGCGTGAAAGCCGTTCGACAACCTCCATCCGGATTACTTCAGCCTCTTCCTATTCCTAGTTGGAAGTGGGAGGATATCTCCATGGACTTTGTGACTAGCTTGCCTCGGACAAGTAAAGGCAATGACACTTGTGTGGGTGATTGTTGATAGGTTGACCAAATCAGCCCACTTCATTCCTATGAAGATCACTCATACTCGGATAAGCTAGCAAGGCTTTATGTGGATAATGTGGTTCGTCTCGCATAGTGTGCCATTGAGTATTGTTTCGGATCGTGATCCTAGGTTCACCTCAAGGTTTTGGAATAGTTTGCAGAAGGCCTTGGGAACCCAATTGAACTTGAGTACAGCTCATCATCCACGATCGATGGACAATCCGAGCGGACAATTCGGACATTGGAAGACATGCTCGATCTTGTGTGGTGGATATGGGTGGAAATTGGGATGAACACCTAGCTTTGGTTGAGTTTGCCTATAACAACGGTTATCAAGCAACGATAGGCATGGTTCCATTCAAGGCTTTGTATGGTAGTACTTGTAGGACACCTTTGTACTGGATCGAGACAGGTGAAAGAAAAGTCTTAGGTCCCGAGATGATTGAAGCTACAAGTGCTATGGTAGATATGATAAGAGAAAGGATTAAGTCTGCGCCTATCGAGACAGAAATCTTATGCTGATAAAAGAAGGACCGATTTGGAATTTCAAGTTGGAGAGAAAGTCTTTCTCAAGGTCTCACCAATGAAGGGTGTGATGAGATTCAATGTTAAGGGAAAGCTTAGCCCTCGTTACATTGGACCTTTCGAGATTTTGGAAAAGGTTGGACCTGTTGCGTATCGATTAGCATTACCTCCGTCTCTTGCTGGTGTGCACAATGTGTTTCATATTTCGATGCTCCGAAAATACATAGAGAATCCGAACACATTTTGCAGCAAGCACCCGAAGGACTTAGTGCTGATTTGACATATGATGAAGAACCGGCCGAAATCCCGGATAGGAAGGACAAGCAACTGCGGAATCGCGCCTTTCCTTTAGTGAAGATTCGGTGGAAGAACCATACCCCTGAAGAAGCTTCTTGGGAGAAGGAAGAAGACATGAAGGAGAAGTTTCCTTACCTCTTTGGAAGCACAGTACGCTTTCAATTTCGGGGACGAAATTTCTTTAAGGGGGGAGAATGTGAAACCCAGCCCTAACCTTGACCCGGAAACCTTGTTATTTGTAGGTCCGATGACCCGAAGTAAAGTAAGAAGTCAGCTTTGGGCCATCCCAGTAGAGAGGACTTGGTGTCTAGCTTTGAATCCATGAAGGTTGATGATGAGGTTCTATTTATGGAAACCGAATCCCGATGAAGATCTAATTAGTTGATGGACTTGGAGTGCTCTCTATCTTGGTTTGAAGGCATTTCTACCTACTAGGTAAGTCACTTGACTTGTGTGCAAAACCCCTTTAGGTTTGGATTTGATCCGGGCCTTCAATTCCCCTGTTTTGGCCTTGTTGTCTGCATTGGTCGACCGATTGGTCGATCGGGCCATCGACCAATCCACTCGACCAATGAGTGTTGTCTTTGGCAATTAGGTTGATTCTTGCTCTATTTAAGTCTAACCTCGAGTCCACTTCGTATTTGCTGCCTCCAAACCCTCCGGAACGAACCAAAGACCTCTCGCAAGTCATCTCTCTTGCATCCTTGGTGATTTCTTGACGGATCTTCGTCGGAACTCTTCTTTTTGCATCAAAAGGTATGTCTACTCTCTCTTCTTCTCCTACATCTTTGTTTTTCTTTCCTTTTTGAGTTGAGACAGTAGAAGAGATGCTGCATCCTCTGTTGCAAACATCTCCGAACATGTTCTCATGATCATCCTAAGGATTTAAGGCTAGAACAATGATCTTAACCATGATCATTGCAAGCTTTTGAAGGATTCATGATCAAACCATGATTTAATCTCCCGATAATCTCCTAATCTGAATTCCGATCTCTTTGGATCTTCTTTCATTGATCATGTTAGTGGTTAATGGTTGTGTTTTCTTTCCATGATCCATAATCCATAGAATTCTAGTTGTTCTCTTCTACCTTACTATGTGTTCTTCATGATGCATGATAGTTACATATATGGTAGGTTTTATTTCCTTATTTAGATTTATGCTTCTAAGCCTTATTCCATGAAGACCTATGCATGTTTTCATGTTTTCATTACCGAAAGCAATGATCCATCCTCCTATAGTTCTTGTCTTTGTTTTCTATTTCAAATTCATCAAGATCCATGTTTGAGTTAATTATGGTAACTTTTTGTTTCCTAATTTGGATCTTGATACCTTGATTTGATTAGTGTTTTGAGGTCCCCTATATGTTAGAATACTACTGATGTAGTCTACCCCTTGATTAGCACCCTTTTGAACCACCAAATTCGGATTTCATATCTCAAAACTCCGATTTTATAAGCTATCGTCTGCATTGGTCGACCGATTGGTCGATCGACCACTCGACCAATCCACTCGACCAATGAGTACAAAGCAACTCCAAATTGGTCCTGTTTCGGATGTTTTGCTATATTTTCCGTTAGGGATCTTTCCTAATATGTTGTATATACTTGTTTAGGACCTTCTTCTCAAGTTTGCCAAGATCTTACTTGATTTCTTAGGATTCTTTGCGAGTTATAAAAGGTAAGGATGGTTATTTCCTTAATTACATAGATAGCATGAATCTAGTTTCTATATTTGAATATCATTAATATGTTTCCTAAATTAGATTTTTACAATGATATACTACTGTTGCATAACTTTGATTACAGTAGCATTACTTATTCATATTGAATTGATTCATGTATGATTTACTTACCAATGTTATACAAGTGATTGTAATTACTGATTTCTTTCCATATATGGAGTTACCATATATGTGATGATATGAATTGATGCATGTGTATGCTTACGTATGGTTTGGAAAGGAGAGGTGTCCTTTTGACACTTCGTCCTTGGACTACTACGGGAATATTATGGGATATTTCCGGAGATGCCCTCTGGACACCTTCCTAAACTGTTGGATGACATATATAGGATTGTCTAGTAGTGTTTGGCTAGGATGTCCTGTTATGTCGACACCTAATCGGAGGGGTATTGAGACCGAACGACCCGTGGTAGCAATGGGGATTCATGGGCGCTCAAGACCGGTAACCAACCCGTGAGAGGACAGGAATCACATTGTGGGGGCCATTTATTGGTAGGGTTGCATATGGTTAGACTTGGGCTCACGGGGCGCTTAAGACCGGTAACCAACCCGTGAGAGGACGTGAGAGCTTCCCGTTTACCATATGTGGATAACCAATAGGGTTGATGAGTCCGTAGTCCGAGTTGGTCGGTGCCATAGGATACGCCGACTCTAGTGTGAAGGATACCGGAAAGGATCGTCGGGGACGAGGAATGGAAGTATCTGGATCCGACTTGATGTAACCAAGTAGAAGACTTGCATTTGGCTAGGTTTTACCCCCGACATGCGCCAAGATTTATACCAAATGGTTGTGAGAGAGTGTGTTGACTTAACCCCCGCCAAGGTTTGTCCCGAGGGATGAAGGACCCATTACCAATCGGCTGCTCAAGACCGGTGAAATGATCCGTGAGAGAATCCAAGATATCTTAAATGGTTGAGGATGTGAGTGGACTTTCCTAAAGAAGTACGGTGCTATGACTTAAAGCATGTCCGCCAATAGAGACCAGCATACATAGAGTTAGATTCATTCATTCATTGTTTGTCTCATATCATTTTGCATTTATGATTGTTCGGAATCCCGCCATTTATGTTATTATGGATTTTAATCGCTTTACCGAGTTTCTTTGAAACTCATTCCTTTATTGTACAATGTTGTTAGACTATCCTGCAGGTACCGAGTACTATGACGGTCCCTATGAGGAAGCGCAAGGTGAAGAGACATATCTCCAGGAAGGTGATTGCGGTTACCACAATTACTCGAAGATCCCACGGGTGGTTATGCTCCGTACGATGCTTAGTCCGACCATTGAGTGGAAGCGTCCTTGTGCCATTTATGAGATCTATACCTACAAGGATGTCGTCTATAAAGTGGAGAATAATTTAGTTACCCAATGTACTTTTATTTTTTTTTTTTTTTTTTTTTTTTTCTCCTCCCCCCCCCCTCCTTCTAAAAAATATTTTTTCTCCCCCTCCCTCCCCTTTTCCCCCCCCCCCCCCTTTATCTTTTTTTCTTTTTTTTCATTTATTTTTCCTTTCTTTCTTCTTTTATTTTTTCTCCCCCCCCCCTTTTTTTTTTTTTTTTTTTTTATATTTTTTTTTTTTTTTGGGGGGGGGCGCCCCCCCCCCCCCCTCCCCCCGGGCCCCCCCCCCCCCCCCCCCCCCCCGAACCCCACCCCGCGGGGGGGGGGGGAGAGAAACCCCCTCCAATTTCCCCTAGTAGAGGACTCCTGAGATAACCTCCAGTTATGCGATGATTATCCCTTCGATAATGATTAGCAGCAGCCGTCAATTTGAGTATGCCATCATTTGGGTAATTAACCTAATCCATAAGTTGGATTAGGGCGTGCTTGTAGCTGAATAAGTTTTCTTCCTCAGCAAGCCATCTTACGGATCTGGTTCTCTCAGGAGCGAGTCGATTCCTTCTGTCTCGACCGGGGTTGAGGATCAAACCAAGTATGAACCCGGTTCGATCATATTTTCTCCATATCACGAGCCCCCCAGACCAAGCGTTCGGTCGATCCCGAGGGCTTGGTTTTTAACTGGGTTCTTCGTCAGGCAATAGTCTCTTCGTGTTTCATTAAATGTCATATCACATTTAATGCGGTGGTCACTTTTCCTCGAGCGTTGTGAGGGTAATGCCACGTGTCTCTTTGCAGTCGATATGTCGTGGGTCACGTAACCAAGCGACGGTTTCCGAACGCCTATTTTGGATTCGTGAGTTCAAACTTTCAAAACGTCTTCTAATCTCGATCGTCGATTTTGAATCAATCTCGATCGTTCAGATTCCCGAAACATTCGTGCGGGTGTTTTAAAAGCGGTTCGTTGTCTTCGTAGGTTTCATTCTTCTTGTCTGGAATTTGAACCTTCGTCATCTGCTTCGCGCCTTCTTGCTCTCGAGCTTTTGCCTCACTGAATCAGTAAGTTTACTGGTCTTTTTCTTTTTGTACCTTACTGAAACAAGTAATGGCGGATAATAGGGTTTCTCTGGTATCCAGTGTTAGTAATAGTAGTGGTAACGAAGCTTTTGCTTCCCCTCCTTCCGAACAGTCGGATAGTGATAATAAAACCCTAACTGTCCTCTGGCGCGAATTTGCTGAAGTTTCTCAAAAAAGTTTGGAGAGAAAAACCAAGATTCCTTCTGTCCCTCCTGAGTTTGGATCTTCCAAGACTCCTAGGGTAACTGCAGAGTCTTCTAGGCAGCCTCAAACTTCCAGGTCTGATGGCGGACCTGGCTCTGTCCCCTCCGTTTTCAAGGAGGAAACCCTCCTTTCAGCAATCCAAGATTTCGATTTTCCTTCCTCTTATCAGGTTAGGGCTCCCCATCCTAATGAGAGGGTTGATTCAACCCTTTCGGGTGAGTTTTCTCTGTACATAGATGCACTGGAAAGCGGGGTGCACTTAACCTTTTTTAATCCTTTGTTCTCAGCCGTTCTGAATCACTGGGACATTTTCCCTGGAATGCTCCTCCCCAATAGCTGGCGTCTCATCGTCGGCTTCTTGGGTTTGTGTTTTGAACTTGGCATAATGCCATCTCTTTCTCTCTTTGTGCATTTTCATGTTCTTTCTATCTCCCATCCTCCCGACTGGGTTTTTCTGTCCAAACGCAATAAGGCTGAACTTGATTGGAGGGGCAGCATCCTTGTCAAAGGAACTTGCCTTTCTAACCACAAAAGATGGCGCGAATGATACTTTTTCTGTCGAGCGCCTCCATCAGATCTTAACTTCCCGACCGTCTGGAGGCGGTGTACTTCTTCTTTTGAGAATAACCGGGGCCTTCCCTTATCCAAAGAAGACGAGGCGGCCATCAGGAAGATCAAATCCATTCCATGGTATCAAGAGATACATGGACTTGAGGTGGAGTATAACTCCATTCTTCAGTACTGGGGCTTGGCTCATTGTGAGCTTCTAACCATCATCCTTTAATTTTACTGAAGTGATATGTCTTTAATTCTGACTCTTGCACTTCTTTGCAGTGCCTCCAAGAATGAACCCCGAGAGCCTGCGAGTGAAGGCCGCTAGGGCCGTCGTGACAGCCGAGCAACGATTGCCTAGAGCCTTGACCGTTGATCAAGAGGCTTTGTTCCCTCTCCTGACCCCTCTTACAGGGGTATCAGGAATATCAGGCCCGTGGCTGATGCTTCGGGTAAAGGGAAGAAGCCGATGGTGGAGAGGTCTAATGTCTCCTCCTCCGCCCGAACCAAAAGGAGGTATGATACAGTTGATGCTTCCTCCCATAAAAAATCCAAAAATTCTGCGGATTGTGAGGAGGTCTTCACCCCCCAGTGGACCCTGAAGTTGACCAACAGGGTGACACAAGATCCTGAGAAAGCTGCAGAGTGGAGCTCCCTCAGTCTTATACCTTCCGATCATCGGGAATTTGAAGCCCTGGACGATGTTGCCCTTGTTAGTCAGTCCACAAGGTACCGGTCTTCCTGCTTGTTTGTTTTTTCATAATCTCTTATGACTTCTTCTGATAATTTCTGCCTTCCCAGGAATGTTGTGTTGAGCTTCTATCAGCACATGGAAGCATTGAGCCGGGTTGGTCGCAACGGCTCCTTGCTGCAAACCTGTGAAGAGAATTTGGCCAAAGCCAATTCTGAGATAGACCGGCTTACGGCAGCTGCCGAGGACCTGCAAAGAAAGCACGAAGAAGAGGTGAACTCCCTCAAGGAGGCCCTCAATTCTTCAACGGCTCGTGTTGTTGCTGCCGAGCGCGAGGCCAAGAAGCAGAAAGAAGCAGCCACGTTGTTCGGTGATAGACTGGAATTTCAGTGTGCGGAGAACGAAAGATATTTGAAGTGGGTGATTCCTAGCAAGCCCGAGCACATCAAGCTAGAGCTTCGGAAGGATTGTGTTCGGAAGTACCTGAACAACGTACCTTTCTCCAAACTGCTGGGTGCCTACAACATCCAAGCTTATCGTTTGGGGCAAAATGACGTTTGGGAAAGAATTCTTGGATCAATCCCTTCCTTCGATATTGCTCCCTTTCGTGAGGTGTGCCACAAAGAGGTCTTCGGGAAATTAGGCATGGATCTCCCAGACTGGGCTCAAGAAGAGGATGATCCTTTTCCACCTGACCCACAATATGAGGAATATCTTGTTGACGAGCCGGCACTTCCAGAGGAAAAGTCACAAGCCGAGTCACAAGCTGCTGAAGAGGACTCTGACAAAGACAATCTTGAGGAAGGCTCTTCTCAGGATCCTGAGAAAAGTCCTCCTGTACCGGCTCCTCGGGCAACAATGAAGAAGGGGCTTAGGGAGTTATCTTTTTTTTTTTTTTTTTTTTAAAGATTGACCTCCTTGCTAATGAATAGACACTTCCTTCATGTTTGCCTTACTATTTCCTCGTCTCCTATTGAAGTCTTGTCTTGAATATCAAAATATAAATGATAAAACTTATCACTTAACTTCACATTCCTCGACGAATGATAATCTTGTAAAGATATTATGAAGATACGTTTTGGAAAGATGCATTAATCTTCCCCACTCCATCATTTACTGCAAAGTCCACACATTTCCCTTCTGGTATTTGCGAAGTCCAAAAGTTTCCTTGCTTTGATATACCATTCACTATTTCCAATAAATCGGTAATACATCCATTATCACAATGGCGGTGCGACGATTGGAGGTATTCTTGCATCGGGTGCTCGCTTCCACATGTTTCCATGTGGCCTCCATCTGACCGTTGATCTTGCTTGTTGTGGATTTCGAAGCGTCATTTCGATCTGGGCCATTGGTGATCTTTAGCTCTCAACCGTCGTCTCAATACCTGAGGCTATTTAAAGCCTTCATGGGTACTCTCCATCTATCCTGCTATCTGCAAGTTAGATTTGCAAAAGCAACATTCCGTCCTCCTGCTTGCTTCCGTATTCCTCGTACTTCAACAATAACTCTATCAGCTTCCGAACAAGTGAGCTTTTTGCTATTACTCATCTCTTTCCCTTTCCCCTTGAGTAAACTGCACATTAGTAATACTTGGGGTTTATTTAATCGGTATTTCATATCTGACAGAGAACTAGGGTTTTCCCTCGTTGCTTTTGTTGTTGGATTTCTGTCCTGATACGGTTTTTTCTATGTATACAGTGGCTCCCAGGATCGACCCGAACTTTATCAGAGCGAAATCTTGTAAGAAAATCGTTCCGTTGGCGGTGGTTTGGGCCAGTGAGGTGGTTTCAGCTAGTGAATCCTCCAAGCGTAAGGCGACTGCTGTTGGTGAATCTTCAAGTCAGATTCCCACAGTTTCTATTGATGCCACCCCTACGCCTCTTCTGCCTGAAGTGGTCGCTCGTTCTTCCCAGGAAGATCTTGATCACTCCGTTGTTGATGGCGCTGCTGATGCCCCTGCTGCAGAGACCGTTCGTGCACCCTCGAAGGAGACTCTTCGGGCATCTGAGGCAACTATGTTGGCGTCTGATGAAGGTGCAGTTCCAGCAGGTGCTGCTCCTATTTTCAATTCTAGTGCTTGTTTGGCATCCTCCTTCTCTCCTTTGGAGTTGGAGGATTTTTCCACCAGGAAGCGTCGTCGGTTGACAAGTGATGCAGCTCATCCTTCTCTTGATGTAGCTCATCCTTCTCATCCTTCACCCGAATTAGTGTCAAACGAGTTTGACAGAGCGTTGGAATGGTGCACTGCTGCTCGAATGACTTCTAAGAGCGCAGTTCTTTCCAAACTTCCAGATGTGGTCTTTATGAAGTCAATGGTGACGTATGTCTTTCTTCATTATCTTTTGATTCTGAATATTACTCTTCCGCTCCTTTTTAACTCGGAAGTTGTTTGCAGGAGTCTTACTGGTAACGTCCACAACCAAGTGGAAGCAACCTCTAGGCTCAATAGGTTGAGCAATGAAGTTTCCAGGCTTCAAGAAATCTCTGAAGCTAAAGATGCTGAGATTGCTCGCCTTAGGAAATTAGCTTGGGAGGTTGCAGGAGAAAAGAATTCGATGATCGATCGTCTCCATTTAGACTTGGATGATGCCAGGGAGAAGATCCGACAACTGGAGCGAGGAGTTGGAAAGTCAGGAGCCAAAGGATCTGATATGTTACCTCAAAGGCAAGCTGTCGTTCCTTTGCCCGAATCCCTTCCAACTGATGTTCGTCTTCAAGTATTTACACATTAAGCCCTTTGTTGATATGCTGAATGCTTATAACTTGCAGGCGTACCTGGATGGTGAGAACGAAGTATGGGAATCAATACTAAGGAAGGATCCTCATTTTGATACGACTCCCTACAGTGTTGTTTGCCATCCTGAAGTATTTACCAACCTGGGCCTTCCTTCTCCTGACTGGACCAAAAATAAGATTGATCCTCCGCCTTCCGATCCAGATATTATGCATTATCTGGAAGATTCTCCTGTTTTTTCACCCTTGGAAGGATTCAATTATGACGAGCTCGCCTTGAATGCAAGTTTGGTCGAGGACCATACTTCTCCTGGACAAGCTGGACAAAGAGTATGAAATTGCGGAGGATTTTATACATACTGAAATGTTTTTTGTAATCCTCATTTCTCCTCTTCTTTTCCTTGAATCCATACCAATGATTGACTCATGTGTTTGTTCTAGCAAAGTTGTGCCGATCTTGTATGACTTCTTAATGATCATCGATGATGACTTTCTTTTTTGACCGAAGATTGTATCCAGCTCTTGTAATCTTATGTTTGATGTTGAAACCGGCCTCTTCTAGTCTTTTGAAGAAATAAGAAATTAACTTCATCTTGAGCTTTGCTAGTCACTTGAATCGCTATTGCACTAGGTCGTAGTTGTTTAGAACAATGCCTTTACTTAAAGATTTCCGGAGAAATACAATAAGTCTGAGAAGGAACTCACTCGGGTTTTAAACCGATGCCTTTACTTAAGGATTTCCGGAGAAATACAATAACTCTGAAAAGGAACTCACTCGGGTTTTAAACCGATGCCTTGTAGAAGGAACTCACTCGGGTTTTAAACCGATGCCTTTACTTAAGGATAATTCGAAAATTCAATAAGTCTTGAAGGAACTTACTCGGGTTTCAAACCGACGCCTTGCGGAAGGAACTCACTCGGATTTTCATCCGATGCCTTGACTTAAGAAATTCCGAAAAAATTCCATAAGTGTTGAAGGACCCGCACGGATTTTCATCCGATGCCTTATAGTTGGATCTTGTTCTTGAATGTGGTGTATGATGCCCCCCAATCAAAAGATAATTTGTTGAAAGCCAATAATTGCATTGATTGAGTTGAAAATGCTTACATCACGAACAAAATTGAAATCACCATCAAGGATAAAAAATTTTGAGATGCCTGGCATTCCACGAACGATCCAACTCTTTCTGGGTGTTGATGTTCTTCAGCCTGTAAGCTCCTGAACCGACTGGTTTTACAACCATATAAGGTCCTTCCCAAGAAGGGTCCAATTTTCTTTGGTGGCGTGGGTCGGAAGCTAAGGTGTTTCTCAACACCAAATCTCCGGCTAAATACCGACAATTCTTCACTCGGTTATTATAATGAGACGCTATCCTTCTTTGATAATGTTGAGTTCCTGTTATTGCCTTTGCCCGAACTTCGTCCAACAGATCAAGACTATCAAGCAGTCCTTGCTTGTTCGCTTTTTCCTCGAACTCTCGATCCCATAATGTCCCCGCCATTATCTCCACCGGTGCCAATGCTTCGGACCCATATGCTAACCTGAATGGAGTTTCTCCTGTGGGTGTTCGAACTATATTTCTATAGGCCCACAGTACATTATGAAGTTCTTCGACCCATAAAGCCTTGTCAGCTTCGAGTCTTCTCTTTATCCCTTCTAGTAGCGTTCGGTTAGTAACTTCTACTTGTCCATTGCTCTGGGGGTATGCCACTGAGGACATACGATGCTCGATCATATATATTCCGCAAAATTGCTCGAATTGCGGATAGTCGAACTGAGTACCATGGTCAGTGACGATAATCTTTGGAATCCCAAAGCGATATATGATTGACTCAAGCACGAATTTCTCCACTTTTTTCTTAGTAATTGTTGCCAGGGTGTTGGCTTCAACCCATTTCATGAAGTAATCAATTGCTACTATCAGATATTCCCGTCCGCCTAACGCCTTGGTGAATTTGCCCATGATATCAATTCCCCACATCGCAAAGGGAATGGGATCTAGAATTGAAGTCATGGTTTCCGCTGGTCGCTTTGATACTGTAGCATGAATTTGACAGTTGCTACATCGACGAACATACTCCATAGCAGCCTCTTGATCTTAGGCCAATATAACCCAAGTCTTAGAATTTTGTGTGCCAGGGCTCGTCCACCCATGTGAGCTCCACAAATTCCTTCATGAACCTCAGCCAAAGCTGATTTTGCTCCTTCGGGACCTATACATCTCATAAGGGGTCTAGAATAAGATCTCTTGTATAGTCTCCCATTCTGAATGACAAATCTTGCTCATCGTATCTTGATCAATCTTGCCTCTTTCGGATCCTCAGGTAATTTGTCATCTCTCAGATACTCGATTATCGGATCCATCCAGCAACGCTCTGCTTCAATATAAGAAATTTCTTTTTCATGATAACTTGGAAATGTTATCTCTTCAATGTAGACCGAAGGGTCTAGATTTTTTTCTTTGGCATTGGCTAATCGGGATAGCTCATCTGCCACTGTATTTTCAGTCCTTGGAATCTGAGATATCTTCAAATTCCAAAATTGGTTTTGAAATGCCTGCACTATCTCTTGATATTTCTGCAAGCGTGGCTCTTTAATACCATACTCCCCCTGGACTTGGTTGACTATAAGTTGAGAGTCACTATAAATAGTAACATCTGTAATAAGACAATGCTTTTGACAACCGAAGTCCAGCTATCAGAGCTTCATATTCTGCTCCGTTATTACTTGCTTCGAATGCAAATCTCAAAGCATATCGAATAATAAATCTTGCTGGACTTTTCAATAGAATTCCAGCTCCTGCTCCATCTTTATTACTCGAACCATCCACATATACCTCCCAAGTGGTTGGTATAATGGGATCTTCAATGGTGGACTCCACTGGTGCAGTAGTTTCTACTACAAAATTGGCTAGTGCCTGAGCTTTGATTGCGGTTCTGGGCTTCAAGCTCACTTGGAACTCGCTGAGTTCAACCGACCAGGACACCATCCTTCCAGACAAATCAGGTTTATTAAGAACTTTACTGAGAGGAAAAGTTGTAAATACCTCAATTGGATGAGCCTGGAAATATGGCCTTAGCTTCCTGGAGGCCATCATGAGAGCCAGAGCCTGCTTCTCAATTTGTGAATATCGTGGCTCCGCATCAAGTAATACATGGCTCACATAGTAAATCGGCCACTATTTTTTTATCTTTTTCACGAACAGGTACTGCACTGACCGCTGAAAGGGATGTCGCTAGATATAGATGTAATATTTCCCCCTTCTCGGGTCGGGACAAAATCAGTGGTTGTCCCAGTGCTTCTTTTAACTCCTCGAAAGCTTTCTGGCATTCTTCGGTCCATTTTGCTTCCTTACTGCCCTTCAATTCTTTGAGTGCCTTGAAGAACGGCAAACACTTTTCTCCAGACTTGGAGATGAAACGATTCAAAGCAGCAACTCTCCCTGTTAAACACTGCACATCACGAACAGTTTTGGGAGCCTCCATGTCAACCAGAGCCTGTATTTTGGCAGGATTAGCCTCAATACCTCTCTGTGACACCATGAAGCTCAAAAATTTGCCTGAAGAAACTCCAAAGGCGCACTTTTCTGGGTGGGTTCAGCTTCATTTGATATTATCATAGCACTGAGAATACCTCAGTCAAATCTACAATATGATTCGCTTTTGTAAAGCTCTTCACAAGCATGTCGTCAACATAAGCTTCAACATTCTTCCCTATCAAATCTTTGAAAATCTTGTTGACGGCTCTCTGATATGTAGCTCCTGCATTCTTCAGGCCAAATGGCATGACTTTGTAATAGTAGCTTTCACGATCAGTCATGAAAGCCATGAACTTCTCATCTTCCTTATTCATAAGGATCTGATTATACCCTGAGTAGGCATCCATGAAACTTAGAGTTTCATATCCTGCAGTCGCATCTATCAAGAGGTCAATCCGAGGTAATGGATAACAATCTTTAGGGCAAGCCTTGTTGGGATCTGTGTAGTCTGTACACATTCTCCACTTCCCATTCGCCTTTTTTACCATTACCACGTTAGCTAACCAAGTTGAGCATTCAATTGGTTCTATGAAACCAGAATTCTTAAGTTTTTCAACTTCACCCCGAACGGCTTCATACTTTTCAATGGAGAAATTTCTCCTTTTCTGTATCACTGGTTTCACCTTTGGATCTATCCAGAGTTTGTGCTCTGCAACAGCCCGATCGATTCCTGGCATGTCTTTGGCAGACCATGCGAATACGTCATTATTCTGTTGAAGAAATAACTTCAACTCATCTTTGAATTCCTCCAGCTGCTCAGACCCGATATAAGTAATCTTTTTCTTATCCTCGGTACACAGTTGGATTTGTTCCAGCTTCTCTACTGGTTCGGGCCTTTGCATTTCTGCTTCTTCCCGATCATCTCGAACTTCTATAGGTAGGGCAGTTACCTTCCTCGGGCCCTCCTTGTCCTTTAAATAGGCAACGTAACATTGCCGAGAGATCCTCTTGTTAGAGGAGACTTGACCAATTCTCATATCAGTCGGGAATTTTATCTTCAGGTGTTTTGTCGAAACAATAGCACCTATCTTGGATAAAGATGGTCGCCCGAGGATAATATTGTAAGCTGGCAGTTCCCGAACCACCAAAAAATTGATTCGGACGGTTGTTTCCTAAGGAAAACTTCCAATAGATAAGTCCAACTGGACAGATCCTTCCGCCACCGCAGATGATCCTGCAAAACCATATAAATGCGTGGATGAAGGCCCCATCAAGTCCTCATCCACCTTCAACTTTTGATACACTTCATAAGAAATTAGGTCAGCTGCAGACCCTATATCAACCAAAACTCTATGCACTTCTCGGCGTGCAATCCCTACCTTGATGACTATGGCATCATCATGAGGTAGACAAAATGCCTCTTTCATCCTCCTCGCCAAAGGTGATAGAATCTTCACCGTTCGGCTTCTTCCGCTTCTGCGTCTCCCCGGTTCTGACAAATTTGGATTTTGTCTTCAAACTACGGAGTGATTCGGGCTCTGGTCCTCCGAAAATGGTAAGGATCGGTGACCGAGTAGCTTCAATCACCTCCTTGCCCTTCTTAGACTTCGGAGCCTCCCTTGATCGTTCTAAACTAACCGAACGATCCCTTTTAGGGGCAGCCGCGCGTGGCTCACGTGGCTCCTCCCTTCTTCTGCTAACAAAATTGGACAAGTGTCCTTGAGATATTAATCTCTCAATATCTGCTTTTAGATGATGACAGTCATTTGTATAATGACCATTGTCCTTGTGGAATCGGCAATACTTTTCTCGATCCTGCTGCTCTCCAGGCTTCAAAAGAATTTTAGGTGGCCACTTCAAAATATTTCGCCTTTTGATGATATTTAAAATATCAGCCCGAGGAGCATTCAATGGAGTATACTCACTTTTACCGGGAGACCTCTGGCGCCACGCCTGAGATTTTCCAACCCGATCGCGGACATTCTTCTTTGGCTTCTGCTTCTGCTCAGGAGCCTTCTGTTCCTTAGTGGAGACTTTATTGTCTCCTTGGCGCGCATCTAGGATCTCCATGACTTCGGCCTGGCTTCGGCATCTCTGTACCAACTTAGCATAAGTTGCAGGCATATCCTGTAGTAATAACTCCAAGAGTTTTCGGTTAGTGAGTCCAGTGAATAGAGCAGTTTTGGCTACTTGCTCATCCAAAATTTCTATCTCCATCGTTACTTTGTTGAATCTTTTCAGAAACTCTCTGATCGATTTGCTTTTTCCTTGTCTGACAGTAAACAAGGTTTCTTCCGTTTTCTTGACCTGGATTCCACTATGGAATCGCCCTATGAATTTGCGTGCCAACTCATCAAAGTTTACTATCCTTCCAGATGGGAGGTTCGAAAACCACTTTTGTGCTGCTCCGGTTAAAGATGAACCAAAAACCCTGCATAGAATTTCATCAAAATTACCTGAAACTGCCATGGTCTGTTGGTAATAGCCAATGTGGGCCGTTGGATCTCCGGTGCCATCGAATGTAGAAAAGGTAGGCAAACGGAAGTTATGGGGAAACTGATATCCCGCAATTGGCTCGGGAAAGGGGGTCTTCTGAATGATTGAGTAAATATCCTCAGTTATCCTTCCCTTAGCCAACTGCCCTAATTTCGATTGATGTTGGCCAATTCTTGACCAATTTGGGTCGGGTGATCTTCAGCAATATGATCACGACCTCGATTAACACGATCTTCTCGAGCTATCCGATCATCACTAACGGCCCGTCCATCACGAACATTCCGCTCATCGCGAACTGCTCGATCATCACAAACGGTTCTTTTGACAGTTGGTGAGTGAGTCCTAACCCCGTATCCAACCTTGTATTTGAATCGGTTGTACTTTCCTGCGGTCTGTCGAACCGATCATCTTGCCTAGGTTGATCGTCGATTCTCCTAGGTCCTCGGTCACCTTCACGAAAGTTCTGACCGATATTCCGATCTTCAGCCAATCTTTGATCACATGGTAATGCACGTCTCCCTGAATCGCGATGATCAGGCTCCTGTGGTAACACCACTCGTCTGGTGAGCACGCAGAGTGCTTGGCTCACCTCCAAGAGTTGAATCTTCACCTGATTCAATTGATCTTGGAATGTATCTGGAGGATTATGTCCTCCCTGACCACCATCTACTTCAATAGGATGTTGGCTTCCCTGGGGAACGTCTGGATTATTCACTCGAGGGATTTGAACACCGGAATTGCGTTGTGCTGCGGCTGCTGCCGATCTAGTCACCATGGCTTTACAAGTCTTTCCCACAGACGGCGCCAAATGATGCGTCCAAAATCTGCTCAGCCCTTAGATCTCCTCGTGATGACCTGCAAAACGAAAACGTCAGACGTGGCCCGACCGCGGGGGTCGGGAGTCCACCTCCGAAGGCTAAGTCAGTTGATGAACTTAATCACAAATGGCTCTGCTAGAAGCACAGAGCTAAGGAATGAAGAACTGGGAAAGGTGATCTAGATCGTAAGCCTCTTTGATAGTTTACGTCTACCAGTCTGTATATGAATCTGAGTCTCTCACCTCGTATGGCAGTGAGGTTTATATAGAGTGTACCTTCAAATCTCCTTCGTTGGATGCACTTGAGCCTTCTTCGGGTAGTCGTTGGATCTTAACAGTTAGATCCGTTGAGCGATAGACTTCTACTAGTTTGGACTAGTAGAGGACTCCTGAGATAACCTCCAGGTTATGCGATGATTATCCCTTCGATAATGATTAGCAGCAGCCGTCAATTTGAGTCTACCATCATTAGGGTAATTAACCTAATCCATAAGTTGGATTAGGGCGTGCTTGTAGATGAATAAGTTTTCTTCCTCAGCAAGCCATCTTACGGATCCGGTTCGCTCGGGAGCGAGTCGATTTCTTCTATCTCGACCGGGTTCGAGGATCAAACCAAGTATGAACCCAGTTCGATCATATTTTCTCCATATCAAATCTCAACCTGTACATTGTTGTGCATAGCAGAGATGTATAAAACAAAGGATTTTTTTTTCTATTAAAAAGGACAAAAAGTAATTCTTTGTTTGAAGGTAAAAATGACAAAAGTTATTCCCTAGTTATCAAGTCTGAATGACTTTACATATAAAACAACATATCAGTCTTGCATTTGGTATAAAAAGTGCACTGTTATGTACAACAGAAATGTACGCAGCAAAGGATTTTTTTTTCAATAAAAAAAGACAAAAGTAATTCTTTGTTGGAAGGTAAAAATGACAAAAGTTAATCCCTGATTATCAATTCTTGTATGAGTTTACCTATAGAACAACATAATCAAAGATATTAATAAAATATAATGATAGTTAAATAGCTTCTGATTAAGTTAAGTTGTCTTGTATGATTTTCTGCGAGTCTTGCTCATGGTTTTAGTGCCCACATTCATCAATCAATAAGGAAACTGACGTGATATACGATTAGTGCCAACATGATCAACAGAAACCTTTATTTTATCTTGATTTTTATTAGAAGGTTAAATTTTCTTTTAACTTTGAGTTGGGTCAATGTTTTAACATATTGACAGTCACCATTTCTATGGTTTAAAATTGTCTTATCATACATGTCATGATACTAGTCGATTTGTATCCATTGGATAAAGGAATCCGGATCATCACCCTATCAGAGGAGCACTCTGTGCTCTCCGACGGCTTTACCATCACAGATAAAAAATAATAAAATAAAAAATAAAAGAAAAACCCATCACCCAACCCCTAGGTCCCCCTATATGTATGGTGGTAATGCCGTCGGGGAGCACAGAGTGCTCCCCCAATGGGTAGCTGATCCGGACTCTTGATAAAGTCGATATAAAACATATCTATATGTATCCATTGGATTACATCAAATGTATTAGCCAGTACGATATAGTACTCAATATAAGACATATGTCTCTTAAAATCACTTGACTAATATGGTACTTGATACTAATGCTTTAGATCTTGACCACCACCAATTCAAGAGGTGTTTCTAATTCTTTGAAATATATTTTTTTCAGAAAAAAAAAAGTATTTTTTTATTATTGTTGAGACAAACAAATTATATCGGTAAAATAAAAAGACAATTATAAGTGGTAAGTCATTCCAATTCAAAATATGATATGAGAATCATCACACTCCATCCACTCTAAGGCACATACATCCCCATCGTTTTTGTTTTCTAAGATTCAAAAAGAGACTATAGATTAAGAGTCTATCCAGGAAGATGAACTCCCCATTGGGTGGCAACTGTGCTGAACTTTGATGATATTGTTTGACTTTTGTATTTTTTATTATTGAACAAAAAAATCTGATAAGATATGAAGTAAAACTGTTCAGAATGAATGCACGATTTTAACGTGGTTCAATCTTCAATGTGAAGTCTACGTCCATGGTGAAATCCCCAATCAACTATGTTCTGGGGAGAACCTTTATTATCTTTAAATAGAAATGGTAGTGTATATGATGTAGTATTTTACAATGAGTAGAGTTCTACAAAGAGAGTGGGAATTTTTACAATGCTTAGGACTATTAGTCTTTATTTTATACTGAAAGACTAATATCTGATAACACTCCCCCTCAAGTTTGATCGAAGATAACATTTGAGGTCAACTTGGACAATAATTTTTGGAATGTTCCCTTGGATAAAGCTTTTGTGAAAATATCTGCAAGTTGCTCTTGACTTCTTATGAATGGAGTTGCAATAGTTTCATCTTGGACTTTCTCACGAATAAAATGACAATCAATCTCAATGTGTTTGGTTCTTTCATGAAATACTACGTTTGAAGCAATGTGAGTAGCTACTTGATTATCACAGAAGAGCTTCATAGATTGACTAAAACAATCAAATCCTAATTCTTGAAGAAGAGATCTGATCCATACCAATTCACTAGTTGCAGATGCCATTGCTCTATACTCAGCTTTAGCACTGGAACGTGCAACCACACTTTGTTTTATACTTTTCCAAGTGACTAGGTTTCCTCCAACAAATACGCAGAAACCAGTAGTTGATTTTCGATCAATAGAATTATCCGCCCAATCAGCATCAAAGAATCCTTCAATAATAGTGTTCCCATTTTTCTTCATCCATATACCTCGTCCTGGAGATGACTTCAAGTAACATAGAATACGGTCTACCAACTCCATATGTCCTTTGGTAGGAGCATGCATGAATTGGCTCACAAAACTCACTGAATATGCAATATCAGGTCTAGTAATAGTAAGATAAATTAGCCTTCCTACTAATCGTTGGTGATATGGAGAGTTTATGATCGACCGGGGTTCACACCTGGTCCGACCCTCGACCCCGGTCGAGAAGGAGAAAACCGAATTGCTCCCGAGCGAACCGGATCCAGAAGATGGCTTGCTGAAGAAGAAAGATTATTCTGCTGCAAGCGTGCCCTAATCTTACTTATGGATTAGGGTAATCACCCTGATGACAGCAGACTCAAACTGACGGCTGCGGATAATCATCATCAAAGGGATAACTATCGCATAACCTAACGGTTATCTCAGGAGTCCTCTACTAGCCCAAACTAGTAGAAGTCTATCGCTCAACGGGTCTTATTGATAAGATCCAACGACTACCCGAAGAAGGCTCGAGTGCATCCAACGAAGGAGATTCGAAGGTACACTCTATATAAACCTCACTACTATACATGGTGAGGGACGGATCAATTGATCAAGGAGAATACTATCTGAAACTCAGGTTCAGATACATACTGATAGACCTCAACTATCAGCGTCCTGCTATCTAGATCACCTTTCCCGTTTCTTCATTCATTAGCTCTGTACTTCTAGCAGAGCCGTTTGTGATTAAGTTCATCAACCGACTTAGCCTTCGGAGGTGGACTCCCGACCCCGGCGGGTCGGGCCACATCCGACGCTTTTGTTTTGCGGGACATTACGTGGAGATCCAAGGGTTGAGCAGATTTTGGACGCATCATTTGGCGCCGTCTGTGGGAAAGACTTAAAAAAGCCATGGTGACTAGATCAGCAGCCGCTGCACAACGCAATTCCGGTGTTCAGATACCTGGGGTGAATAATCCAGATATTCCCCGGGAAAGCCAAAATCCTATCGAAGTGGATAAGGGCCGGGGAGGACGTAATCCTCTCGATACAATCCAAGATCAATTGGATCGGTTAAAGATTCAACTCTTGGAGGTGAGCCAAGCACTCCGCTTGCTCACCAGACGAGTGGTTTTGCCACAAGAACCTGATCAACACGATTGACCTCTTGATAGATGCTACTGCAGGGTATGAAACTTTAAGTTTCATGGATGCCTACTCGGGGTATAATCAGATCCTTATGAATAAGGAAGATGAGAAATATACGGCTTTTATGACTGATCGTGAAAGCTATTATTACAAGGTCATGCCTTTTGGCCTGAAAAATGCAGGAGCAACATATCGAGGGGCCGTCAACAAGATTTTCAAAGAGCTGATAGGAAAGAACGTTGAAGCATATGTTGACGACATGCTGGTGAAAAGCTTTACAAAAGCAAATCACATTGCAGATTTGACCGAGGTTTTCTCGGTAACTAAGGAAACATCAAATGAAGTTGAACCCCGAAAAATGTGCCTTTGGAGTCTCCTCGGGCAAATTCTTGGGTTTCATGGTATCACGAGAGGGAATTGAGGCAAATCCAGCCAAAATACAAGCTCGATTGATATGGAGGCTCCCAAAACCGTTCGGGATGTACAATGTTTGACAGGGAGAGTTGTTGCCTTAAATCGATTTATCTCCAAGTCCGGAGAGAAATGTTTGCCTTTCTTCAAGGCACTTAAAGACCTGAAGGGCAGTAAGGAAGCAAAGTGGACTGAAGAGTGCCGAAAAAGCTTTCGAGGAATTAAAAGAAGCACTTGGACAACCACCGATCTTGTCCGAGGCCGAGAAGGGGGAAATATTACAGCTATATCTAGCGACATCCCTTTCCGCGGTCGGTGCAAGTACTTGTTCGGGAGAAAGATAAGAAATAGTGGCCGATTTACTATGTAAGCCACGTGTTGCTTGGATGCGGAGACGAGATATTCGCAGATTGAGAAGCATGCTCGGCTCTCATGATGGCCGCCAGGAAGCTAAGGCCATATTTTCGGGCTCATCCAATTGAGGTATTTACAACTTTTCCTCTTAGTAAAGTTCTTAACAAACCCGATTTGTCCGGAAGGATGGTATCCTGGTCGGTTGAGCTAAGTGAGTTCCAAGTGAGCTTTAAGCCCAGGACTGCAATCAAGGCTCAAGCATTAGCCGACTTTGTAGTAGAAACTACTGCACCAGGGTGGAACCCACCATTGAAGATCCCATTATACCAACCACTTGGGAGGTATATGTCGATGGTTCGAGTAATAAAGATGGAGCAGCGCTGAATTCTATTAAAAAGTCCGGCAGGATTCATTATTTGATATGCTTTGAGATTCGCATTTGATGCGAGTAATAATGAAGCGGAGTACGAGGCCCTAATAGCGGGACTTCGGTTGTCAAAGGCATTAGCTATTGCAGATGTTACTATTTATAGTGACTCTCAGCTTATAGTCAACCAAGTCCAGGGGGAGTATGGCATTAAAGAACCACGCTTGCAAAAATATCGGGAGATAGTGCAGGCATTTCAGAACCAATTTCCGAATTTGAAGATATGTCGATTTTGAGGAATGAAAATTCGGTGGCGGATGAGCTATCCCGACTAGCCAATGCCAAGGAAAAGAATCTAGACCCTTCGGTCTATATTGAAGAGGTAACTTTTCCAAGTTATCATGAGAAAGAAATTTCTTATATTGAAGCAGAACGTTGTTGGATGGATCCAATAATTGAATATCTAAGAGATGACAAGTTACCCGAGGATCCAAAGAGAAGCAAGGTTGATCAAGATTCGATCAGCTAGATTTGTCATTCGGAATGGGAGACTATATAAAAGATCTTATGCTGGACCCCTTATGAGATGTATAGGCCCCGAAGGAGCAAACTCAGCTTTGGCTGAGGTTCATGAAGGAATTTGTGGCGCTCACATGGGTGGCAGAGCCCCGGCCCACAAAATTCTAAGATTGGGGTTATATTGGCCTAAGATCCAAGAAGTCGCTATGGACTACGTTCGTCGATGTAGTAATCTGTCAAATTCATGCTACAAGATCTCGAAGCGCCCGGCGGAGATTATGACTTCAATTCTAAATCCCATTCCCTTTGCAATGTGGGGAATTGATATCATGGGCAAATTCACCAAGGCATCGGGCGGACGAGAATATTTGATAGTAGCAATTGATTACTTCACAAAATGGGTAGAAGCCGCACCGGCGACAATTACCGAGAAAAAAGTGGAGAAATTTTTGCTTGAATCAATCATATATCGCTTTGGGATTCCAAAGATAATTGTCACCGACCATGGTACTCGGTTGGACTGTCCACAATTTGAGCAATTCTCATGGAACATATACGATCGAGCATCGTATGTCCTCGGTGGCATACCCCCAAAGCAATGGCCAGGTAGAGGTTACTAACCGAACGCTACTGGAAGGAATAAAGAGAAGACTCGAAGCTGACAAAGCTTCTTGGGTCGAAGAACTATATAATGTACTGTGGGCTTATAGAACTACGGTTCGAACACCTACAGGAGAAACTCCATTCAGGTTGGCATATGGATCCGAAGCATTGGCACCAGTGGAGATAATGGCAGGGACGTTAAGGGATCGTGAGTTCGAGGAAAAAGCAAATGAACAAGGACTGCTTGATAGTCTTGATTTGTTGGATGAAGTTCGGGCAAAGGCAATAGCACGAACTCAACATTATCAAAGAAGGATAGAGTCTCATTATAATACACGAGTGAAGAATCGTCGGTACTTAGTCGGAGATTTGGTGTTAAGAAACACCCTAGCTTCCGACCCGCGTCACCAAAGAAAGTTGGACCCTTCTTGGGAAGGACCTTATATGGTTGTGAAACCGGTCGGTTCAGGAGCTTACAAGCTGAAGAACATTGATTCCCAGAAAGAATTGGATCGTTCGTGGAATGCTAGGCATCTCAAAAAGTTTTATCCTTGAAGATGATTTCAATTTTGTTCGAGATGTAATCATTTTCAACTCAATCAATGCAATTTTTGGTTTTCAACAAACTATCTTTTGATTGGGGGGCATCATACACCACATTCAAGAACAAGATCCAACTATAAGGCATCGGATGAAAATTCGTGTGGGTCCTTCAACACTTCAACACTTATGGAAAATCTTTCGAACTTTCTTAAGTCGGGGCATCGGATAAAAATCCGAGTGAGTTCCTTTTGCAAGGCGTCGGTTTAATACCCGAGTAAGTTCCTTCGAGACTTATTGAATTTTTGAATTATCCTTAAGTATAAGGCATCGGTTTAAAACCCGAGTGAGTTCCTTCTCAGACTTATTGTATCTCTCCGGAAATCCTTAAGTATAAGGCATCGGTTTAAAACCCGAGTGAGTTCCTTCTCAGACTTATTGTATTTCTCCGGAAATCCTTAAGTATAAGGCATCGGTTTAAAACCCGAGTGAGTTCTTTCTCAGACTTATTGTATTTCTCCGGAAATCCTTAAGTATAAGGCATCGGTTTAAAACCCGAGTGAGTTCCTTCTCAGACTTATTGTATTTCTCCGGAAATCCTTAAGTGTAGGCATTGTTTCAGACAACTAAGACCTAATACAACGACGATTCAAGTGGCTAGCAAAGTTCAAGATAAAGTAATTTCTTATTTCTTCGAGAAGATCCAAAGAGGCCAGCATCAAAACAATTACAAGAGCTGGATACAATCTCTGATCAAAGAAGAAGGTCATTACAGGTGACTGTTAACAAGTTATACAAGATCGATGCGACTTTGCTAGAACAAACATATGAGTCAACCATTGAGAGGAGTCAAGGAAAAGAAGAGAAGAAATGAGGATTACAAAAATATTCCAAATATTCAGAAAATCCTCTGCAATTTCATACTCTTTGCCCAACTTGTCCAGGAGAAGAATGGTCCTCGACCAAATTCGCATTCGGCACAAGCTCGTCATAATTGACTTCTTCCAGCGGAGAATAAACAGGAGAATCTTCCGGATATTGCATAATATCTGGATCGGAAGGTGGAGGATCAATCTTATCCTTGGTCCAATCGAGAGGAGGAATACCCGGGTTGGTAAATACTTCAGGATGGCAAACAAGCACCTTAGGGAGTCGTATCAAAATGAGGATCTTTCCTTAGTATTGATTCCCATACTTCGTTCTCACCATCCCGATACGCCCTTGCAAGTTGTAAGCATTCAACATATCAAAAAAAGGCTTACCGTGTGTAAATACTTGAAGACGCAGGCTCTGCGAACATCGCTTGGAAGGGATTCGGGCAAAGGAACGACGGCTTGCCTTTCGGGTAATGTTTCAGATCCTTTAGCTCCCGACTTTCCAACTGTCCGTTCCGGTCGCCGGATCTTCTCCCCGGCATCATCCAAATCTGACCGAAGACGACCAATCATCGAATTCTTTTCTCCTGCCACCTCCCAAGCTAGATTCCGAAGGCGAGCAATCTCAACATCTTTAGCTTCGAGAGATTCCCTGAAGCCTAGAAACTTCATTGCTCAACCATCTGAGTCTAGTAACTGCTTCCACTTGGTTGTGGAAGTTACCGCAAGAAGACTCCCGCAAACAACTTTCGAGTTAGCAAGGAGCGAGAAAAGTAATTTTTCAAAATCGAAGGAAAATGAAGAAAGACTTACATCACCAAGTGACTTCGTAAAGACTTCATCTGGAAGTTTGGAAAGAACTGCGCTCTCGAAGTCATTCGAGCAGTAGTACACCATTCCAACGCTCTCGTCAAACTCGTTTGACACTAATTCAGGCGAAGGATGAGAAGGATGAGCTACATCAAGAGAAGGACGAACTACACCAAGAGAAGGATGAGCTTCATCACTTGTCGTCCGATGACGCTTCCTGGTAGCAAAATCCTCCAACTCAGAAGGAGAGGAGGAGGATGCCAAACAAGCATTGGAGTTAGAAATAGGAGCAGCACTGCTGCTGGGCCACACTTTCATCGACGCCAACATAGTTGCCTCGGATGCCCGAAGAGTCTCCTTCGGGGGTGCACCGACAGGCTCACCAACAGGCTCACCAGCAGGAGTGCCGCCGGGACCATCGGCAACGGAGTGATCAAGATCTTCCTGGGAAAGACGAGCGGTCACTTCGGGCAAAGGAGGCGCAGGGACGGCATCAACGAAGCTGCGGGAATCGACTTGAAGATTCACCGCCAGCGATCGCCTTACGCTTGGAGGATTCACTAGCTGAAACCACCGCACTGGCCCCAATCACCACCGACGGAACGCTATTCTTGCGAGATTTTGCTCTGATAAAGTCTGGGTTGATCTTGGGAGCCACTATACAAAAAACAAACAGCCGTATCAATACAGAAATAAAACGACAGCAACAATGGGGAAACCCTAGTTTTCTATAGCATTTGACTGACCAAAAAACTAAACCCCAAGTATAACTACTGTGCAGTTTACTATTGGGGGAAAAAGGGGAAGGAGATGAGAAATCTAAAACTCACTTGTTCAGAAATGGATAGAGCTGTCGTCGAAGTACGAGGAATACGGAGGCAGGCCGAAGGACGAAAGGTTGCTTTGGCACTTTAGCAAATCTATCTTGCGAAGTCGGGATAGATGGAGGGTACCCACGAAGGCTATAAATAGCCTCGGGTATAAGACGACGGTTGAAGGCTAAGGACAACCGACGACCCGGATCGAAACGACGCTTCGAAATCCGTAAAAAGCAAGATCAACGGTCGAAGGGATGCCACATGGGAACATGTGGAAGCGAGCACCTGGTGCAGAGAAACCTCCAATTGTCGCACTGCCATTAAAATAATGGAGGTATTTCCGATTCATTGGAAACAGTGAATGGTACACAAAAAGCGGAAAACGTTTGAACTTCGCGAAGGGAAACGTGCGGACTTTGCAATAAATGAAGTAGTGGGGAAGATTAACGCATCTTCCCGAAACGCATCTTCACAATATTTCTACAAGATCATTATTCGGCGAGGAATGAAGAGTTAAGTGATAAGTTTTATCATTAATACTTTGATATTCAAGGCAATACTTCGGCAAGAGATGGGGAAATTTTGAGACCAATATGAGTAAAGAAATGTCTATTCATTAAAATGAGGGTACATCTTTACAAAAGGACAACGCCCTAAGCCTTTTCTTCATTGTTGCCCGAAGGACCCTGGTCGGGATGACTTTTCTCAGGATCCTGAGAAGAGCCTTCCTCAAGAATGTCATCGGCTGAATCCTCTACAGCAACAACTTGAGACTCGGCTTGTGATTTCTCCTCTGGAAGTGCCGGCTCGTCATCTAGATATGCCTCATATTGAGGGTCAGCTGGAAAAGGATCATCTACTCCCTGGGCCCAGTCTGGGAGATCCATACCAACTTTCCCGAAGTCCTCTGGGTGGCATACCTCACGAAAAGGAGCAGTGTCGAAGTCAGGGATCGTTCCAAGGATCTGCTCCCAAACGTCGTTCTGCCCCATGCGATAAGCCTGAATGTTGTAGAAACCTAGCAATTCGGAGAAAGGTACGCTGTCCAGGTATTTCTGGATGCACTCCTTCCTAAGGTTTGGCTTGATATGCTAAGGCTTGCTAGGGATTGCCAACTTCAGATGTTCTTCGAGATCCCTACTCTTATTTTCAAGGCTGTCACCAAACAACGTGGCAGCTGCCTTTTGCTTCCTGGCCTCGCGCTCGGCAGCAGAGACACGAATTCTTGAAGCTTCAAGGGCTTCCTTGAGGGAGGTCACTTCTTCCTCATGCTTTTTCTGCAACTCTACGATAGCTGCGTCAGCTGGTCTATTTCGAGAATTGGCCTTGGCCAATTTCTCTTCACAAGTTTGCGGCAAGGAGCTGGTGCGACCAACATGGCTCAAAGCTTCCATGTGTTGATAAAAGCTCAACACAACGCATTCCCCGGGAAGACAGAAGATATCGAAGAAGTCATAAGAAATTATGAGAACATAAATAAGCGAGAAGACCGTTACCTTGTAGATTGACTCACAAGGGAGGTGTCATCCGGGGCTTCAAACTCCCGGCGATCGAAGGAGCAAGACCGAGAGAGCTCCACTCTGCAGCTTTCTCGGGATCCCGAGTGACCCTCTCGGTCATCTTCGGGGTCCACTGGGGAGGAAGACTTCCTCACCATCCGTCAAAGCTTTGGATTTTTTGTTGGAGGGAGCATCAATTGTGTCATGCCTCCTCTTGGTTCGGACGGAGGAGGAGACGGTGGCCCTCTCCACCATTGGTTTCTTCCCTTTACCCTAAGCATCAGCTACATGCCTGATATTCCTGATACCCCTGTAAGAGGGGTAGGGAGAGGGAAGAGAAGCCTCTTGATCTGCAGTCAAGACCACGGGCGATCGTTGTTCGGCTGTCACAACGGCTCTAGCGGCCTTCACCCTGCAGACTTTCGGGGTTCTGTTCGGGGAGGCACTGCAAAGAAGAAGGACAAGAATCGAATTCAAGACATTTCACTTCAGTCAAATCAAAGGATGATGGTTAGAAGCTCACAATGAGCCAAGCCCCAGTACTGAAGAATGGAGTTATACTCCATTTCATATCCATGTATCTCTTGATACCGCGGAATGGATTTGATCTTCCTGATGGCCGCCTCGTCTTCTTTGGATAAGGGAAGGCCCCGGTTACTTTCGGACGAAGAAGTAAACCTCCTCCAGGTGGTCGGGAAGTTAAGATCTGATGGAGGCGCTCGACAGAAAAAATATCGTTCGCGCCATCTTTTGTGGTTAGAAGGGCAAGTTCCTTTGGCGAGGATGCTGCCCCTCCAATCAAGTTCAGCCCTATTGCATTTGGAAAGAAAGACCCATCCGGGAGGATGGGAGATAGAAAGAACATGAAAATGTACAAAAAGAGAAAGAGATGGCGTGATGCCAAGCTCAAAACACAAACCCAAGAAGCCGACGATGAGACGCCAGCTATTGGGGAGGAGCATTCCGGGACAAATGTTCCAATGATTCAAAACTGCGGAAAATAAAGGATTAAAAAAGGGAAAGCGAACCCCGCTTTCCAGTGTATCTATATACAGAGAAAATTCACCCGGAAGGGATGAATCAACTCTCTCATCAGGGTGGGGAGCCCTAACCTGATATGAGGAAGGAAGGTCAAAATCTTGAACAGCGGAAAGAAGAGTTTCTCCATTATAAATGGAGGGGAACAGAGCCGGGCCCACTATTGGACCCGGAGGTTTGAGGTTGCCTAGAGGAATCAACGATCTTGGAAGATCCAGGACTCGACAAGGACAGGAGAAGTTTCGGTTTTTCTTTCAAAACCTTTTTGAGAAACTTCAACGAACTCCTGCCAGAGGACGGTTAGGGTTTTGTTATCACTATCCGACTGTTCGGGGGCAGGAGAAGCAAAAGCATCATTGCTATCACCAGCATGGGGTACTAAAGAAGCCCTATCGTCCGCCATTACTCGTTTCAGTAAACTACAAAAAGAAAAGATCAGTAAACTTACTGATTCAGTGAGACGGAAGCTTGAGAGCGGGAAGGCGCGAAGCGACGACAAAGGTTCAAATTCCAGACGGGAAGAATGAAACCTACGAAGACAACGAACCGCTTTTAAAACTCCCGCACGAGTGTTCGGGAATCTGAACGATCGAGATTGATTCAAAATTGACGATCAAGATTGAAAGACGTTTTGAAAGTTTGAACTCACGAATCCGAAATAGGCGTTCGGAAACCGTCGCTTGGATGACGTGAGCCACGACAGATCAACTGCAACGGAGACATGTGGCCTTACACTCACAACGCTCGAGGAAAAGTGACCACCGCATTAAATGTGATATGACATTTAATGAAGCACGCAGAGATCATCACTCGACGACGAACCCAGTTAAAAACCAAACCCTCGGGATCAACCGAACGCTTGGTCTGGGGGGCTCGTGATATGGAGAGTTTATGATCAGACCGGGTTCACACCTGGTCCGACCCTCGACCCCGGTCGAGACGGAGAAAACCGAATCTCTCCCGAGCAAACCGGATCCAGAAGTGGTTTTTGTCAAGAAGAAAGATTATTCTGCTGCAAGCGTGCCCTAATCTTACTTATGGATTAGGGTAATCACCACGATGATAGTAGACTCAAACTGACGGCTGCGGATAATCATCATCAAAGGGATAACTATCGCATAACCTAACGGTTATCTCAGGAGTCCTCTACTAGCCCAAACTAGTAGAAGTCTATCGCTCAACGGGTCTTATTGATAAGATCCAACGACTACCCGAAGAAGGCTCGAGTGCATCCAACGAAGGAGATTCGAAGGTACACTCTATATAAACCTCACTACTATACATGGTGAGGGACGGATCAATTGATCAAGGAGAATACTATCTGAAACTCAGGTTCAGATACATACTGATAGACCTCAACTATCAGCGTCCTGCTATCTAGATCACCTTTCCCGTTTCTTCATTCATTAGCTTTGTACTTCTAGCAGAGCCGTTTGTGATTAAGTTCATCAACTGACTTAGCCTTCGGAGGTGGACTCCCGACCCCAGCGGTCGGGCCACATCTGACGCTTTTGTTTTGCAGGACATTACGTGGAGATCCAAGGGCTGAGTAGATTTTGGACGCATCAGTTGGAAACAACCAATATCTTGCGAGGAGGTAGAATCACTGACCACTTTGCTATTATAGTCCATGGGAGAATTAGCTGGTTTCACACCCATTTTTCCAGTTTCGTTTAGAAGATCAAGAGTATACTTCCTTTGACAAATGAACAATCCCTTATTAGAGCTTGCAACTTCAATACCAAGAAAATATCGAAGTTTTCTCAGATCCTTGATGTCAAAAGTTTTACCCAAATATTGGTTAAGAGTAGTAATTTCCTGATGATTATCTCTAGTGATAACTAAGTCATCGACATAGACTAAGACTACAACTATACCCTCAGTAGTTTTCTTGACAAACATTGAAGAGTCTAATCCACTTATTTTAATCCAAAAACTAGAAGGGCTATACTTAACTTCTCATACCACGCTCGTGGTAATTGCTTAAGACCGTATATTGCCTTCTTCAACTTACAGGCAATACCATCTTGATGTTTCAATGGATGACCGGGAGGAACTTCCATGTATACTTCTTCTAGCAAATCTCCTTATAAGAATGCATTCTTTACGTCCATTTGAAAGAGAGGCCATTCACAATTGAAAGCTATTGACATTAACACTCTTACAATGTTCATCTTCACTACAGGTGCAAATGTTTCCTTATAGTCAACTCCATATGTTTGGGTATATCCTTTGGCAACGAGCCTAGCCTTGTATCTTTCGATTGTACCATCACTGTTGTATTTGGTCTTATAGACCCATCGACAACCAACTGGGTGTACACCATCTGGAAGTGGAACAATATCCCATGTATGATTCTTATCAAGGGCCTTTAGTTCATCTTCCATAGCTTTCATCCATACTAAAGAATTCTTGGCTTTCAAAATAATTAATTGGTTCCTAAGATCCTCAATGGCAGTTAAAAAAGCAAGGAATTGAGGAGAAATACGATCATAACAAATATGAGATTGAATGGGATATTTTACTGTATGATATGTTGAGAAGTCATGCAATCTAATGGAAGGTTTAGAGACTCGAGTTGACCTTCGCACTTGTATAGATGATGTCTGCTCATTCTCAGGTGGAACCAATATTTGTGGTTCTTCTTGAGTATCAAGATTGTTTTGTTGTTCAATGTCGATTGATGAGCTATTTGACATACTTGGTAACGGGATAGGAGCAAATTCCTGCACAACAAGTTCATTATAATGATCCATATTCTCCCCCTGAATTTGACTCTTGTTAGGATAAAACATGTGAGTTTCATTAAAAGAAACATCACGAGAAATAAAAACTTTCTTGGTGGAAGGATTATAGCATTTATAGCCTTTTTGTGATGTTGAGTAGCCCAAAAACACACACTTCTGTGAGCAAAGATCAAGTTTGCTACCATGCTGCGAGTGAACATAAGCAACAAAACCAAAAACTCTAAGATGAGTCATTGTAATTGGACGATTATAGAGAACCTCCAGTGGAATCTTGAATAGTAACACACTACTGGGAAGATGATTAATCAAATAACAACTTATAAGAACAGCATCAAACCAATAAATTTTGGGAAGATTTCCATGGAAATGTAAAGAACGAGTCACCTCAAGCAAATGCCTATTCTTACGTTCAGCAACTCCATTTTGTTGAGGTGTGCCAACACATGATGTTTGATGCAAGATTCCCATATTTCTAAGATAGGACTGGAAATGAGTATTTGTATACTTTGTGCCATTATCTGTTCGCAAGGTTTTAATATTAGTTTGAAATTGAGTGTGAACCATATTGTAAAAGTTTTGAAATATTACTTTGTCCTTGGAAAAGATCACATGGCAATTCAAACTTGTAGTGATCTTGCTAACGGATAGTAAATTCATAGACAAAGATGGCACAAACAATGCATCTACTTCGGTTGAAAATAAATTCAACTTCCCATGTCCTTGAATAGGAACAGTGATGCCATTAGCAACTGTAATAGGAGGGAAGGAGTCCACATTATCAATACTCAAATCAGATAAACAATATGAAGAGCGACACATAATGTCAGTTGCACCTGAATCCACTATAAAGTAATTCTGAGATAAAGTTGAAAGGGCAAGGGGAGTACCAGTGGTGTGAGCAACATTGCTTGATTCAGCTACTGAGCGAACAGAACCATTTGATTGAAGGAGCTGTTATAGTTGAGATGCAATCTGTTCAAAAGAACCCTGAAAATATGAAGAACTTGCTTGTGCAACAATTTTTTGATCTGATGCTTTAGTGGTGGTTTGATCTTTAGAATGATGCAAGTGAGGGTGCAATTGCCAGCAACGCTCTTTAGAATGACCATCACGATTACAATGATAAGTAGATCGAGTTCCACGACCTTTCCCACGATGACGACCATAAGAGACTTGATTGCCAATTGAAAGACACGATCATGCTCATCTTTTTTCATATATTCATCAATAGTTTGGGCTGGTGGACGATACTAACGAAATTCATCCCATTTCTTTTTAAGGTTTCCAAGATGGTCAGAAAAAGACTGAGAAGAGCCTTGCTTAACATGGGCAATCTCTTGTTGCAGTTCATAGATTCTAGAAGAATTATCAGTTTGTGCATACATAAGGCTCAAGGCATCCCACAAAGATTTAGCCGTTTCAGAGTAAGCAAAAATCTCATATATCTGAGGTTCCATGGAATTAAAAAGCCAAGTCATAATTTGATTATCATTGGCAAGCCATTCACCATATTTGGAGTCAGCAAAAGCAGGGGCTTTGGTCTGTCCATTAACATGACCAATTTTAGAACGCCCACCTAAAGCAATGGTTATTGCAAGAGACCAAGTCAAAAAAATTCTCTCATTGAGTAAGGTGGAGGTAAGACAACCAGTGGGTTCATATGAAACCTTTGGGCAAGTCATGATGAATACTTCTATCCATAAAACAACCAAGCAACTGAAAAGAAACTTCTTCAACCAAGCAAGCAAGCAACTAAAACAACCAAGCAACATGTAGGACTTAAGAGAGTTGTTTTGCCTTTCCCTTTTTTTTTTTTTTTTTTTTGGGAGAAACAAAATCAAAAAGGCAAGGATTTACGCGTGAAACCAAAAGAAGTCTCCACCACTATTTTTTTTTGTTTTTTTGGAGAAACGAAACAGAGAGGCAACACGTGAAACCCAATTTTTTTTTCTGAGAAACGAAATCAAAAAGGCACCACGACCCAAAAAAAAAAAATAGTACTGATATGGAGAAATTATGATCAGACCGGGTTCATACATGGTTCGACCCTCGACCCCGGTCGAGACAGAGGGAACCGACTCGCTCCCGAGCGAACCGGATCCAGAAGATGGCTTGCTGAGGAAGAAAACTTATTCAGCTACAAGCACGCCCTAATCCTACTTATGGATTAGGTTAATTACCCTAATGATAGCAGACTCAAATTGACGGCTGCGGCTAATCATTATCGAAGGGATAATCATCACAAAACCTAAAGGTTATCTCAGGAGTCCTCTACTAGTCCAAACTAGTAGAAGTCTATTGCTCAACGGATCTAACTGTTAAGATCCAACGACTACCCGAAGAAGGCTCAAGTGCATCCAACGAAGGAGATTCGAAGGTACACTCTATATAAACCTCACTGCCATACGAGGTGAGGGGATCGAAAACACACACAATCTGAAACTCAGACTCAGATTCAGATACATACTGATAGACGTAAACTATCAGCGGCTTACGATCTAGATCACCTTTCCCAGTTCTTTATTCCTTAGCTCTATGCTTCTAGCAAAGCCGTTTGTGATTAAGTTCATCAACTGACTTAGCCTTCGGAGGTGGACTCCCGACCCCCGCGGTTGGGCCACATCTGACGCTTTCGTTTTGCAGGTCATCACGAGGAGATCTAAGGGCTGAGCAGATTTTGGATGCATCATTTGGCGCCGTCTGTGGGAAATGACTTGAAAAGCCATGGTGACTAGATCCGCAGCTGCTGCACGCGCGCAATTCCGGTGTTCAAATCCCTGGAGCGAATAATCCAGATATTCCCCAGGGAAGCCAAAATCCTATCGAGGTAGATGGTGGTCAGGGAGGACGTAATCCTCTTGATACATTCCAAGATCAATTGAATCAGGTAAAGATTCAACTTTTGGAGGTGAGCCAAGCACTCCGCATGCTCACCAGACGAGTGGTTTTACCACAAGAACCTGATCAACGCGATTCAGGGAGACGTGCATTGCCACGTGATCAAAGATTGGCTGAAGAACGGAATATCGGTCAGAATTTTCGTGAAGGAGACCGAGGACCTAGGAGGATTGACGATCAACCTAGGCGAGACGATCGGTTCGACAGACCGCAAGAGAGTACAACTGATTCAAATACAAGGTTGGATACAGGGGTAAGAACTCACTCACCAACTGTTAGAAGAACCGTTCGTGATGATCGAGCAGTTCGCGATGAACGGAATGTTCGGGAAGGACGGGCTGTTCGTGATGATCGAATAGCACGGGATGATCATTTTAATCGAGGTCGTGATCATATCGCTGAAGATCACCCGACCAAGATTGGTCAGGAATTGGCCAACATCAATGAGAAATTAGGGCAGTTGGCTAAGGGAAGGATAACTGAGGATATTTACTCAGTCATTTGGAAGACCCCCTTTGCCGAGCCAATTGCGGGATATCAGTTTCCCCATAACTTTCGTTTGCCTACCTTTTCTACATTCGATGGCTCCGGAGATCCAATAGCTCACATTGGCTATTACCAACAGACCATGGCAGTTTCAGGTAATTCTGATGAAATTTTATGCAGGGTTTTTGGTTCATCTTTAACTAGAGCAGCACAAAAGTGGTTTTCGAACCTCCATTCTGGAAGGATCGTAAACTTTGATGAATTGGCGCGCAAATTCATAGGGCGATTCCAGAGTGGAATACAGGTCAAAAAGACAGAGGAAACTTTGTTTACTGTCAGAAAAGGAAAAAACGAATCAATCAGAGTGTTTCGGAAAAAGATTCAACAAAGTAACGATGGAGATAGAAAATTTGGATGAGCAAGTAGCCAAAACTGCTCTATTCACGGGACTCACTAATCGGAAACTCCTGGAGTTATTACTATAGGATATGCCTACGACTTATGCTGAGTTGGTACAGAGATGCCAGAAGCAGGCTGAAGTCATGGAGATTCTAGATGCGCGCCAAGGAGATAATAAAGTCTCCAATAAGGAACAGAAGGCTCCTGGAGCGAAGCAAAAGCCAAAGAAAAATGTCCGTGATCGGGTTGGAAAATCTCAGGCTTGGCGCCAAAGGTCTCCCGGTAAAAGTGAGTACACTCCATTGAATGTTCCTCGGGCTGATATTTTAAATATCATCAAAAGAAAAAATATTTTGAAGTGGCCGCCTAAAATTCTTTTGAAGCCCGGAGAGCAGCAGGATCGAGAAAAGTATTGCCGATTCCAAAAGGACTATGGTCATTATACAAATGATTGTCGTCATCTGAAAGCAGATATTGAGAGATTAATATCTCAAGGACACTTGTCCAATTTTGTTAGCAGAAGGAGGGAGGAGCCACGTGAGCCACGCGCGGCTGCTCCTAAAAGGGATCGTTCGGTTAGTTCAGAACGATCAAGGGAGGCTCCGAAGTCTAAGAAGGGCAAGGAGGTGATTGAAGCTACTCGGTCACCAATCCTTACCATCTTCGGGGGACCAGAGCCCGAATAACTCTGGAGTTTTAAAACAAAATCCAAATTTGTAGGAATCGGAGAGACGCAGAAGCGAAAAAAGCTGAATGGTGAAGATTCTATCACCTTTGGCGAGGAGGAAGAAAGAGGCGTTTGTTTACCTCATGATGACGCCATAGTCATCAAGGTAGAGATTGCACGTCGGGAAGTGCATAGAGTTTTGGTTGATACAGGGTCTGCAGCTGACCTAATTTCTTATGGAGTGTATCAAAAATTGAAGGTGGATCAGAACTTGATGGAACCTTCATCCACACATCTATATGATTTTGCAGGATCATCTACGGTGGCGGAAGGATCTGTCCAGTTGGACTTATCTATTGGAAGTTTTCCTAAGGAAACAACCGTCCGAATCAATTTTTTGGTGGTTCGGGAACTGCCAGCTTACAATATTATCCTCGGGCGACCATCTTTATCCAAGATAGGTGCTAATGTTTCGACAAAACACCTGAAGATAAAACTCCCGACTGATATGGGAATTGGTCAAGTCTCCTCTTACCAGAGGATCTCTCGGCAATGTTACATTGCCTATTTAAAGGACAAGGAGGGCTTGAGGAAGGTAACTGCCCTACCTATAGAAGTTCAAGACGATCGGGAAGAAGCAGAGATGCAAAGACCCGAACCAGTGGAGAAGCTAGAACAAATCCAGCTGTGTACCGAGGATGAGAAAAAGATTACTTATATCGGGTCTGAACAGTTGGAGGAATTTAAAGATGAGTTGAAGTTATTTCTTCAACAAAATAAAGACGTATTTGCATGGTCTGCTGAAGACATGCCAGGAATTGATCGGGCTGTCGCAGAGCACAAACTCTGGATAGATCCTAAGGTGAAACCAGTGATACAGAAAAGGAGAAATTTCTCCATTGAAAAGTATGAAGCCGTTCGTAGTGAAGTTGAAAAACTCAAGAATTCTGGTTTCATAGAACCAATTGAATGCCCAACTTGGTTGGCCAACGTGGTAATGGTAAAAAAGGCCAATGGGAAGTGGAGGATGTGTACAGACTACACAGATCTTAACCAGGCTTGCCCTAAAGATTGCTATCCGTTGCCTCGGATTGACCTCTTGATAGATGCGACTGCAGGATATGAAACTGTGAAACCCAGCCCTAACCTTGACCCGGAAACCTTGTTATTTGTAGGTCCGATGACCCGAAGTAAAGTAAGAAGTCAGCTTTGGGCCATCCCAGTAGAGGACTTGGTGTCTGGCTTTGAATCCATGAAGGTTGATGATGAGGTGCTAATTATGGAAACAGAATCCTGATGAAGATCTAATTAGTTGATGGACTTGGAGTGATCTCTATCTTGGTTTGAAGGCATTTCTACCTACTAGGTAAGTCACTTGACTTGTGTGCAAAACCCCTTTAGGTTTGGATTTGATCCGGGCCTTCAATTCCTGTTTTGGCGTTCTTGCTGCATTAGTCGACTGATTGGTCGACTGGGCACCGACCAATCCACTCGACCAATGGGTGCTGTCTTTGGCAATTAGGTTGATTCTTGCTCTATTTAAGTCCAACCTCGAGTCCACTTCGTATTTGCTGCCTCCAAACCCTTTGGAACGAACCAAAGACCTCTGCAAGTCATCTCTCTTGCATCCTTGGAGTTTTCTTGGCGGATCTTCGTCGGAACTCTTCTTTTTGCATCAAAAGGTATGTCTACTCTCTCTTCTTCTCCTCCATCTTGGTTTTTCTTTCCTTTTTGAGTTGAGACAGAGAAGAGATGCTGCATCCTCTGTTGCAAACATCTCTGGACATGTTCTCATGATAATCCTAAGGATTAAAGGCTAGAACAATGATCTTAACCATGATCATTGCAAGCTTTTGAAGGATTCATGATCAAACCATGATTTAATGTCTGTTCATTTCCTAATCTAGAATTCGGATCTCTTTGGATCTTCTTTCATTGATCATGTTAGTGGTTAATGGTTGTGTTTTCTTTCTTTGATCCATAATCCATCAATTCTAGTTGTTCTCTTCTACCTTACCATGTGTTCTTCAATGATGCATGATAGTACATACATGGTAGGTTTTATTTCCTTATTTAGATTTATGCTTCTAAGCCTTATTCCATGAAGACCTAAGCATGCTTTCATGTGTTCATTACCAAAGCAATGATCCATCCTCCTATTGTTCTTGTCCTTGTTTTCTATTTCAAAATTCATCAAGATCCATGTTTGATTTATTTATGGTAACTTTTGTTTCCTAATTTGGATCTTGATGCCTTGATTTGATTAGTGTTTTGAGGTCCCCTATATGCTAGAATACTACTGATGCAGTCTACCCCTTGATTAGTACCCTTTTGAACCACCAAATTCGGATCTCATATCTCAAAACTCTGATTTTGTAGGCTATCGTCTCATTGGTCGACCGATTGGTCGACTGGGCCACTCGACCAATCCACTCGACCAATGAGTACAAAGAACTCCAGAATTGGTCTGTTTTGGATGCTTTGCTATATCTTTCTGTTAGGGATCTTTCCTAATATGTTGTATATACTTGTTTAGGACCTTCTTCTCAAGTTTGCCAAGATCTTACTTGATTTCTTAGGATTCTTTGCGAGTTATAAAAGGTAAGGATGGTTATTTCCTTAATTACATAGATAGCATGAATCTAGTTTCTATATTTGAATATCATTAATATGTTTCCTAAATTAGATTCTTACAATGATATACTACTGTTGCATAACTTTGATTACAGTAGCATTACTTATTCATATTGAATTGATTCATGTATGATTTACTTACCAATGTTATACAAATGATTGTAAATATTGATTTCTTTCCATATATGGAGTTACCATATATGTGATGATATGAATTGATGCATGTGTATGCTTACGTATGGTTTGGGAAGGAGAGGTGTCCTTTTGACATTTCTGTCCTTGGACTACTACGGGAATATTATGGGATGTTTCCGGAGATGCCCTCTGGACACCTTCCTAAACTGTTGGATGACATATATAGGATTGTCTAGTAGTGTTTGGCTAGGATGTCCTGTTATGTCAGACCCTAATCGGAGGGGTATTGAGACCGAACGACCCGTGGTAGCAATGGGGATTCATGGGCGCTCAAGACCGGTAACCAACCCGTGAGAGGACAGGAATCACATTGTGGGGGCCATTTATTGGTAGGGTTGCATATGGTTAGACTTGGGCTCACGGGCGCTTAAGACCGGTAACCAACCCGTGAGAGGACGTGAGAGCTTCCCGTTTACCATATGTGGATGATCGATAGGGTTGGTGAGTCCGTAGTCGGGGACTATGAGGACTCTAGTGTGAAGGATACCGGAAAGGATCGTCGGGGACGAGGAATGGACGTATCTGGATCCGACTTGATGTAACTAAGTAGAAGACTTGCATTTGGCTAGGTATTACCCTGACATGCGCCAGTACTTATACCAAATGGTTGTGAGAGAGTGTGTTGACTTATACCCCTAGCCATGGAATGTCCCGAGGGATGCCGGACCCATTACCAACTGATGATGAGTGATTGAGACTTTCCTAAGAAGTACGGTGCTATGACTTAAAGCATGTCCGCCAATAGAGACCAGCATACATAGAGTTAGAATCATTCATTCATTGTTTGTCTCATACCATATTGCATTTATGTTTGTTTTGTAATCCCGCCATATATGTTGTTATGGATTTTAACGCCTTACGAGTTTCTTTGAAACTCATTCCTTTATTGTACAATGTTTGTTAGACTATCCTGCAGTACGGAATACTATGACGGTCCCTATGAAGAAGCGCAAGGCGAAGAGGCATATCTCCAGGAAGGTGATTGCGGTTACCACAATTACTCTGAAGATTCCGCGGGTGGTTATGCTCCGTACAATGCTTAGTCCGACCATTGAGTGGAAGCGTCCTTGTGCTATCTATGAGATCTACACCTACAAGGATGTCGTCTACAAAGTGGAGAATAATTTAGTTACCCAATGTACATGCTACTGGGATTAGCTTTTATCTAGTTTATTCTTTTAGCTACTTTTCCGCTGGATGTAAAGTGGGATTTTTGCTTCACTTTACTTATCTGTTGACACTCTGATTATATATCTATTATTCCGTTTCGTTTATGATTCATTCTTTCTTTATTGAATCTATGATTTATCTTCCGCACTCTTGTTATGGTTGTTCATGATTATGTTATTGCTTATGTGGGAGGTTGATCACTCGATACCTGATCTTCGGGCTGTGGATCACACTCTCGGGTATGCCAGATAGGGTACCGGCTGGGAGGGCGTGACAGAAACTCTAAGTTTCATGGATGCCTACTCAGGGTATAATCAGATCCTTATGAATATGGAAGATGAGAAGTTTACAGCTTTCATGAATGATCGTGAAAGCTATTATTATAAGGTCATGCCTTTTGGCCTGAAAAATGCAGGAGCCACATATCAGAGGGCCGTCAACAAGATTTTCAAAGATTTGATAGGGAAGAATGTTGAAGCTTATGTTGACGACATGCTTGTAAAGAACTTTACAAAAGTAAATCATATTGCAGATTTGACTGAGGTATTCTCAGTACTGCGAAAGTATCAAATGAAGCTGAACCCAGAAAAGTGCGCTTTTGGAGTTTCTTCAGGAAAATGTTTGGGCTTCATGGTGTCACAGAGAGGAATTGAGGCTAATCCTGCCAAAATACAAGCTCTGGTTGACATGGAGGCTCCCAAAACTGTTCGCGATGTGCAGTGTTTAACAGGGAGAGTTGCTGCTTTGAATCGATTCATCTCCAAGTCTGGAGAAAAATGTTTGCCTTTCTTCAAGGCACTCAAAGATTTGAGGGGCAGCAAGGAAGCAAAATGGACCGAAGAGTGCCAAAAGCTTTCAAGGAGTTAAAAGAAGCACTCGGACAACCACCGATCTTGTCTAGACCAGAGAAGGGGGAAATATTATAGCTATATCTAGTGACGTCCCTTTCAGCGGTCAGTGCAGTACTTGTTCGTGAGAAAGATAAAAAACAGTGGCCGATTTACTATGTAAGCCACGTGTTGCTAGATGCGGAGACAAGATATTCGCAGATTTAGAAGCAGGCTCTGGCTCTCATGATGGCCGCCAGGAAGCTAAGGCCATACTTTCAGGCTCATCCAATTGAGGTATTTACAACTTTTCCTCTTAGTAAAGTTCTTAATAAACCTGATTTATCTGGAAGGATGGTGTCCTGGTCGGTCGAACTCAGCGAGTTCCAAGTGAGCTTTAAGCCTAGAACCGCAATCAAGGCTCAGGCGTTAGCCGATTTTGTAGTAGAAACTATTGCACCGGTGGAATCCACCATCGAGGATCCCATTATACCAACCACTTGGGAGGTATACGTGGATGGTTCGAGTAATAAAGATGGAGCAGGAGCTGGAATTCTATTAAAAAGTCCAGCAGGATTTATTATTCGATATGCTTTAAGATTTGCATTTGAAGCAAGTAATGACAAAGCAGAATATGAGGCTCTGATAGCTGGACTCCGGTTGTCAAAAGCATTGTCTATTGCAGATGTTACTATTTATAGTGACTCTCAACTTATAGTCAACCAAGTCCAGGGGGAGTATGGTATTAAAGAACCACGCTTGCAGAAATATCAAAAGATAGTGCAGGCATTTCAAAACCAATTTTGGAATTTGAAGATATCTCAGATTTCGAGGAATGAAAATTCAGTGGCAGATGAGCTATCCCGACTAGCCAATGCCAAAGAAAAGAATCTAGACCCTTCGGTCTATATTGAAGAGATAACTTTTCCAAGTTATCATGAGAAAGAAATTTCTTATATTGAAGCAGAGCGTTGCTGGATGGATCCGATAATCGAGTATCTGAGAGATGACAAATTACCTGAGGATCCGAAAGAGGCAAGGTTGATCAAGATACGATCAGCGAGATTTGTCATTCAGAATGGGAGACTATACAAAAGATCTTATTCTGGACCCCTTATGAGATGTATAGGCCCCGAAAGAGCAAAATCAGCTTTGGCTGAGGTTCATGAAGGAATTTGTGGAGCTCACATGGGTGGACGAGCCCTGGCCCACAAAATTCTAAGACTTGGGTTATATTGGCCTAAGATCCAAGAGGCTGCTATGGAATATGTTCTTCGGTGTGGTAACTGTCAAATTCATGCTACAAGATCGAAGCGCCCGGCTGAAACCATGGCTTCAATTCTAGATCCCATTCCCTTTGCGATGTGGGGAATTGATATCATGGGCAAATTCACCAAGGCGTCAGCAGACGGGAATATCTGATAGTAGCAATTGATTACTTCACGAAATGGGTTGAAGCCAGTGCACTGGCAGCAATTACTGAGAAAAAAGTGGAGAAATCCGTGCTTGAGTCAATCATATATCGCTTTGGGATTCCAAAGATTATCGTCACTGACCATGGTACTTAGTTCGACTGTCCGCAATTTGAGCAATTTTGCGGAACATATATGATCGAGCATCGTATGTCCTTAGTAGCATACCCCCAGAGCAATGGACAGGTAGAGGTTACTAACCGAATGCTACTGGAAGGAATAAAGAGAAGACTCGAAGCTAACAAGGCTTCTTGGGTCGAAGAACTTCATAATGTACTGTGGGCCTATAGAACTACAGTTCGAACACCCACAGGAGAAACTCCATTCAGGTTAGCATATGGATCCGAAGCATTAGCACCGGTGGAGATAATGGCGGGGACATTACGGGATCGAGAGTTCGAGGAAAAAGCAAATGAGCAAGGACTGCTTGATAGTCTTGATCTGTTGGACGAAGTTCGGGCAAAGGCAATAGCACGAACTCAACATTTTCAAAGAAGGATAGTGTCTCATTATAATACTCGAGTGAAGAATCGTCGGTACTTAGCCGGAGATTTGGTGATGAGAAACACCTTAGCTTCCGACCCACGTCACCAAAGAAAATTGGACCCTTCCTGGGAAGGACCTTATATGGTTGTAAAACTAGTTGGTTCAGGAGCTTACAGGCTGAAGAACATCAACACCCAGAAAGAGTTGGATCGATCGTGGAATGCCAGGCATCTCAAAAAGTTTTATCCTTGATGATGATTTCAATTTTGTTCGTGATGTAAACATTTTCAACTCAATCAATGCAATTTTTGGCTTTCAACAAATTATCTTTTGATTGGGGGGCATCATACACCACATTCAAGAACGAGATCCAACTATAAGGCATCGGATGAAAATCCGTGTGGGTCCTTCAACACTTATGGAATTTTTTCGGAATTTCTTAAGTCGAGGCATCGGATGAAAATCCGAGTGAGTTCCTTCTGCAAGGCGTCGGTTTGAAACCCGAGTAAGTTCCTTCAAGACTTATTGAATTTTCGAATTATCCTTAAGTAAAGGCATCGGTTTAAAACCCGAGTGAGTTCCTTCTCAAACTTATTGTATTTCTCCGGAAATCCTTAAGTAAAGGCATCGGTTTAAAACCCGAGTGAGTTCCTTCTCAGACTTATTGTATTTCTCCGGAAATCCTTAAGTAAAGGCATCGGTTTAAAACCCGAGTGAGTTCCTTCTCAGACTTATTGTATTTCTCCGGAAATCCTTAAGTAAAGGCATCGGTTTAAAACCAGAGTGAGTTCCTTCTCAGACTTATTGTATTTCTCCGGAAATCTTTAAGTAAAGGCATTGTTTCAAACAACTAAGACCTAATGCAACAACGATTCAAGTGGCTAGCAAAGTTCAAGATGAAGTTAATTTCTTATTTCTTCAAAAGATCGAAAGAGGCCAATATCAAAAGATTACAAGAGCTGGATACAATCTTCGGTCAAAAAAGAAAGTCATCATCGGTGATTACTAAGAAGTCATACAAGATCGGCACAACTTTGCTAGAACAAACATATGAGTCAACCATTGGTGTGGATTCAAGGAAAAGAAGAGGAGAAATGAGGATTACAAAAAATATCTCGGTGTGCATAAGATCCTCCGCAATTTCATACTCTTTGTCCAGCTTGTCCAGGAGAAGTATGGTCCTCGACCAAACTTGCATTCAAGACGAGCTCGTCATAATTGACTCCTTCCAGGGGAGAATAAACAGGAGAATCTTCCAGATAATGCATAATATCTGGATCGGAAGGTGGAGGATCAATCTTATCTTTGGTTCAGTCAGGAGGAGGAATACCCAGGTCGGTAAATACTTCAGGATGGCAAACAGCACTGTAGGGAGTCGTATCAAAATGAGGATCCTTCCTTAATATTGATTCCCATACTTCGTTCTCACCATCCCGGTACGCCTGCAAGTTATAAGCATTCAGCATATCAACAAAGGGCTTACTGTGTAAATACTTGAAGACGCAGGCTCTACGAACATCAGTTGGAAGGGATTCGGGCAAAGGAACGACAGCTTGCCTTTGGGGTAACGTTTCAGATCCTTTGGCTCCTGACTTTCCAACTCCTCGTTCCAGTTGCCGGATCTTCTCCCTGGCATCATCCAAGTCCGACTGAAGACGACCGATCATCGAATTCTTTTCTCCTACAACCTCCCAAGCTAGTTTCCTAAGGCGAGCAATCTCAGCATCTTTAGCTTCAGAGATTTCCCGAAGCCTGGAAACTTCATTGCTCAACCTATTGAGCCTAGAGGCTGCTTCCACTTGGTTGTGGAAGTTACCAGTAAGACTCCTGCAAACAACTTCCTAGTTAAAAAGGAGCAGAAGAGTAATTTTTTAGAATCAAAAGATAATGAAGAAAGACTTACATCACCAGTGACTTCATAAAGACTTCATCTGGAAGTTTGGAAAGCACTGCGCTCTTAGAAGTCATTCGAGCAGCAGTGCACCATTCCAATGCTCTGTCAAACTCGTTTGACACTAATTCGGGCGAAGGATGAGAAGGATGAGCTACATTAAGAGAAGGATGAGCTGCATCACTGTTCACCCGACGGCGCTTCCTGGTGGCAAAATCCTCCAACTCCAAAGGAGAGGAGGAGGATGCCAAACAAGCACTGGAATTGGAAATAGGAGCAGCACCTGCTGGGACCACACCTTCATCAGACGCCAACATAGTTGCCTCAGATGCCCGAAGAGTCTCCTTCGGGGGTGCACCAACGGTCTCTGTAGCAGGGGCGTCAGCAACGCCATCAACAACGGAGTGATCAAGATCTTCTTGGGAAAGACGAGCGATCACTTCGGGCAAAAGAGGCGTAGGGGCGGCATCAATAGAAACTGTGGGAATCTGACTTGAAGATTCACCAACAGCGGTCGCCTTACGCTTGGAGGATTCACTAGCTGAAACCACCTCCATGGCCCCAACCACCGCCGACGGAACGATTTTCTTGCTAGACTTCGCTCTGATAAAGTTCGGGTTGATCTTGGGAGCCACTATATAAACAGAGAAATCGTATCAGTACAGATATCCAACGACGACAAAAAAGAGGGAAAACCCTAGTTCTCTATCACTTATGAAAAACCCGATTAACTAAACCCCAAGTACTACTACTGTGCAATTTACTCAGGGGGGAAGTGGGGAAAGAGATGAGTAATCAAGAAACTCACTTGTTCAGAAGTTGATAGAGCTATTGTTGGAGTACGAGGAATACGGAAGCAAGCAGAAGGACGGAATGTCGCTTTAGCAAATCTGACTTGTAGATAGCAGGATAGATGGAGAGTACCCACGAAGGCTTTAAATAGCCTCAGGTATTAAGACGACGGTTGAAAGCTAAGGACAACCAATGGCCCAGATCGAAATGATGCTTCGAAATCCGCAGAAAGCAAGATCAACGGTCGGAGGGACGCCACATGGAAACATGTGGAGGCGAGCACCCGATGCAGGGATACCTCCAATCGTCGCACCGCCATTGTAATAATGGATGTATTTCCGATTCATTGAAAACAGTGAATGGTATAACAGAGCAAGGAAACGTTTGGACTTCGCAGATACGAGAAGGGAAATGTGTGGACTTTGCAGTAAATGAAGTAGTGGGGAAGATTAATGCATCTTTCCAAAATGCATCTTCACAATATCTCTACAAGATTATTATTTGTCGAAGAACGTGAAGTTAAGTGATAAGTTTTATCATTTATACTTTGATATTCAAGACAAGAGTTCAGCAGGAGACAGGGAAATGGAAAGGCCAACATGAAAAGAAGTGTCTATTCATTAGCAAGGAGGTCAATCTTTACACAAAAAAAAAAAAAAAAAAAAAAAAAAAAAGATAACTCCCTAAGCCTCTTCTTCATTGTTGCCCGAGGGACCCTGGTCGGGAGGACTTTTCTCAGGATCTTGAGAAGAGTCTTCCTCAAGAATGACATTATCAGAGTCCTCTTTAGCAGCAGCTTGAGACTCGGCTTGTGACTTCTCCTCTGGAAGCGCTGGCTCGTCAGCCAGGTATGCCTCATATTGAGGATCAGCTGGAAAAGGATCATTTTCTTCCCGAGCCCAGTCTGGGAGATCCATGCCTAATTTCCCGAAGACCTCTTTATGGCACACCTCACGAAAGGGAGCAATATCAAAGGCAGGGATTGATGCGAGAATTCGCTCCCAAACGTCATTCTGCCCCAAGCGATAAGCTTGGATGTTGTAGGCACCTAGCAGCTCGGAGAAAGGTACATTGTTCAGGTACTTCCGAACACACTCCTTCCGAAGCTCTGGCTTGATATGCTCGGGCTTGCTAGGGACCGCCCACTTCAGATATTCTTCGTTCTCCCTACATTTAACTTCAAGCCTGTCACCGAACAACGTGGCAGCTTCTTTTTGCTTCCTGGCCTTGCGCTCGGCAGCAGCAGCACGAGCCTTCGAAGCATCAAGGGCCTCCTTGAGGGAGACCACTTCTTCCTCATGCTTTCTCTGCAGCTCCTCAGCAGCTGCAGTCAGCCGGTCTATCTCAGAATTGGCCTTGGCCAAATTCTCTTCACAGGTTTGCAGCAAGGAGCTGTTGCGGCCAACCCGGCTCAATGCTTCCATGTGTTGATAGAAGCTCAACACAGCATTCCTGGGAAGGCGGAAAATATCAGAAGAAGTCATAAGAAATTATGAAAAAATAAGTAAGCAAGAAGACCGGTACCTTGTGGATTGACTAACAAGGGCAACGTCATCCAGGTTTTCAAATTCCTGGCGATCAGAAGGAACAAGACTGAGGGAGCTCCACTCTGCAGCTTTCTCAGGGTCCCGAGTCACCCTGTCGGTCAACTTCAGGGTCCACTGGGGGGTGAAGACCTCCTCACAATCCGTTGAAGTTTTGGATTTTTTATGGGAGGAAGCATCAATTGTATCATGCCTCCTTTTGGTTCGGGCGGAGGAGGAGACATTAGACCTCTCCACCATTGGCTTCTTCCCTTTACCCGAAGCATCAGCCACGGGCTTGATATTCCTGATACCCCTATAAGAGGGGTCGGGAGAGGGAACAGAAGCCTCTTGATCTACGGTCAAGGCTCTGGGTGATCGTTGCTCGGCTGTCGCAACGGCCCTAGCGGCCTTCACTCGCAGGTTCTCGGGGTTCATTCTTGGAGGCACTGCAAAGAAGAGCAAGAGTAAGAATTAAAGACATATCACTTCAGTAAAATTAAAGGATGATGGTTAGAAGCTCACAATGAGCCAAGCCCCAGTACTGAAGAATGGAGTTATACTCCACCTCAAGTCCATGTATCTCTTGATACCATGGAATGGATTTGATCTTCCTGACGGCCGCCTCGTCTTCTTTGGATAAGGGAAGGCCTCGGTTATTCTCGGAAGAAGAAGTACACCGCCTCCAGGCGGTTGGGAAGTTAAGATCCGATGGAGGCGCTCGACAAAAAAAGTATCGTTCGCGCCATCTTTTGTGGTTAGAAGGGCAAGTTCCTTTGGCAAGGATGCTGCCCCTCCAATCAAGTTCAGCCTTATTGCGTTTGGACAGAAAAACCCATCCGGGAGGATGGGAGATAGAAAGAACATGAAAATGTACAAAGAGAGAAAGAGATGGCGTAATGCCAAGTTCAAAACACAAACCCAAGAAACCGACGATAAGACGCCAGCTATTGGGAAGGAGCATTCCGGGACAAATGTCCCAATGATTCAGAACTGCGGAGAACAATGGATTAAAAAACAGAAAGCGAACCCCACTTTCCAGTGCATCTATGTACAGAGAAAATTCACCCGAAAGGGTTGAATCAACCCTCTCATCAGGATGGGGAGTCCTAACCTGATAAGAGGAAGGAAAATCAAAATCTTGGATGGCTGAAAGAAGGGTTTCCTCCTTGTAAATGGAGGGAACAGAGCCAGGTCCACCATCGGACCTGGAAGTTTGAGGCTGCCTAGAAGACTCGGCAATCTTGGAAGATCCAGACTCGAGGAGGACAGAAGGAGTTTTGGTTTTTCTCTCTAAACCTTTTTGAGAAACTTCAGCAAACTCGCTCCAGAGGACAGTTAGGGTTTTGTTATCACTATCCGACTGGTCGGAAGGAGGGGAAGCAAAAGCTTCATTACCACTACTATTACCAACACTGGGTACCAGAGAAGCCCTATTATCCGCCATTACTTGTTTCAGTAAACTACAAAAAGAAAAAGACCAGTAAACTTACTGATTCAGTGAGGCAAAAGCTTGAGAGCAAGAAGGCGCGAAGCAGACAACAAAGGTTCAAATTCCAGACAGGAAGAATGAAACCTATGAAGACAACGAATCGCTTTTAAAACACCCGCACGAGTGTTCGGGAATCTAAACGATCGAGATTGATTCAAAATCGACGATCGAGATTGGAAGACGTTTTGAAAGTTTGAACTCACGAATCCGAAACAGGCGTTCGGAAACCGTCACTTGGATTACGTGAGCCACGACAGATCGACAGCAAGGAGACACGTGGCCTTACCCTCACAATGCTCAAGGAAAAGTGACCACCGCATTAAATGTGATACGACATTTAATGGAACACGCAGAGACTATCGCTTGACGAAGAACCCAGTTAAAAACCAAGCCCTCGGGATCGACCGAACGCTTGGTCTGGGGGGCTCATGATATGGAGAAATTATGATCAGACCGGGTTCATACCTGGTTCGACCCTCGACCCCGGTCGAGACAGAGGGAACCGACTCGCTCCCGAGAGAACCGGATCCAGAAGATGGCTTGCTGAGGAAGAAAACTTATTCAGCTACAAGCACGCCCTAATCCTACTTATGGATTAGGTTAATTACCCTAATGATAGCAGACTCGAATTGACGGCTGCGGCTAATCATTATCGAAGGGATAATCATCACATAACCTAAAGGTTATCTCAGGAGTCCTCTACTAGTCCAAACTAGTAGAAGTCTATTGCTCAACGGATCTAACTGTTAAGATCCAACGACTACCCGAAGAAGGCTCAAGTGCATCCAACGAAGGAGATTCGAAGGTACACTCTATATAAACCTCACTGCCATACGAGGTGAGGGGATCGAGAACACACACAATCTGAAACTCAGACTCAGATTCAGATACATACTGATAGACGTAAACTATCAGCGGCTTACGATCTAGATCACCTTTCCCAGTTCTTTATTCCTTAGCTCTGTGCTTCTAGCAGAGTCGTTTGTGATTAAGTTCATCAACTGACTTAGCCTTCGGAGGTGGACTCCCGACCCCCGCAGTTGGGCCACATCTGACGCTTTCGTTTTGCAGGTCATCACGAGGAGATCTAAGGGTTGAGCAGATTTTGGACGCATCAATTACTTAGCTGGCAAAGTTTTTCTTTTCACAGTTTTCTTCTGCAGCTCCGTACTCTTCCCGCGGTTTTGTAAGTGGAAAGAAGGATGGCTGCAGCAGCAAGTCAACGATTTGATCTGTCGAAAACTGGATATCAGTCCGGTGGCGTCCCAAAAACTAGATCTAAGGCACAAAAAGGAAAAATCTCGTTCAGTTGGCGAAGAGACGGAAAAAAATCGCTTCAAGAATGAGCGAGTACCAAACAAATCCAGGTATGCTCTGATACCATGTTCAGAATAAATGCACGATTTTTATGTGGTTCGATTTTCAATGTAAAGTCTACGTCCACTGTGAAATCCCCAATCAACTATGTTCTGGGGAGAACCTTTATTATCTTTAAATAGAGATGGTAGTGTACATGATGTAGTATTTTACAATGAATAGAGTTCTACAGAGAATGAGAACTTTTACAATGCTTAGGAGTATTAGTCTTTATGTTATACTGAAAGACTAATATCCGATAACAAAAAAATATAGAACACACCAAACAAAGAAATTAAAACCCCACCTTCTTGACAAGCAAGACATTAAAATAATAATAATAATAATAGTAATAGTAAGTAGTTTTTTTTTCCTAAACTTATATTAAGATTTTGTAATCCTAAATATGTTTTTTTTATATTTATAACTCAGGGTGTCAAACATAGGGGGACTTTTGTAATAGAATAAATTCCACATAATGTAAACATAATTATTTGCAACCACTGGATTGTATATGTAATTTATTAAAAGAAAAATCTAAAAAAGAGCGTGGAGGAAATTGAGTTATTGAACATGATTGGTTCTTTATGATAGGGTCAGAAACTAAGGTTACTCGGACTTATCTTCTCCACCCCCCCCCCCCCCCCAAAAAAAAAAAAAAAAAAAAAAAAGAGAAACAGAATTGCTAAACCTTGTCAAATTTAGGCAACTCGATTTTTTTTTTCATCATCATACTAGTCATAGGGGGGCTCATATGCCAATGATGGGGGGGAGGGATGGGGGAAAATGTCTAGAGAGTTAGAGGTTCAAACTTAATACCTTCTTGGTCTTTATGTCTTTGCATAGGAGGCTACCACTACTAGGCGAGAAACACATCCACCAACTCTATCAACTCACCTAGATCCACACCTAATTTCCCAATAACATTTTTATAACAAATGAATATTAGTCATGATCATCTCATTCAAAAGATATGCAAGGGGAACCCTACATGCCCAAATTGAACATAGCATGCATTGCAGCCAAGGACGGGCAGAATGTCACAAAGCTGACCGAGACATGGGAAGGAAGCAATAGTTAGAGGTGGTTATCAATAGTTGCCTCTTTGAGTTATTTGGATTGTCATCCAAAGGAAGTTGTTGGTAGTTGCCTATGAGTAGTTAGTATTTAAAATCTATAAATAGTCATCATTTTGTACTCAGAAGACACACAAGTCAATCAAACAATAATGTTCTTTGCTCTATCTTTAGGTTTGTAGTGTAATTTGGTTTAAGTCCACCACTAATGGACTCCACGAATTTATGTTGTCTTCTCCTAAAATGCATCAAAGTCCTAGACATGCTGAAGCATAGAAAAACCTATTATTAACTTCATCGGATTCTTTAGGTCATTTTTAGGCCTTGTTAAACTCAATTTCTAAAGAAGCAATTTCAAACAATTTTTTTTGAAACCGAAGAAAAAATTTTAAAATGAAATGTTACTTGTTGAAATCTAATATGGGAAAAATATCGTTGAACCGGGTCCGTCCTTGGTTCAACCCTCGACCCCGGTTGAGTATGAAGCGACCGATTAGGTTTGGGCGAACCGGGTTTGAAGATAGCGTGCTAAAGAAGAAACCTTACTCAATCAACAGGCAAGCACGAGTCCGAGATTCTCGGAATGGATAACTCGTCAAAGAGACGGTTATCAGCACTCACAGAAGCAGATGATCGTGCATACTTGGATAACTGTCACACCCGCAGTAAACGATCATGTTATCAAGGGAAGTTGTCCATCACCCCACTAACAGGTCTAACCGTCAAGATCTGATGGTGCCAGAAGAAGACTTGATCGAGTTCAACGGACGGGATTAGAAGGTAAACTCTATTTAAATCAAAACCTACGTATGGAGAAGGTAATTGGATCGCATTCCCAGTAATCGTATTCATACTTTAGCTCTACAATTAGCTAGAGCCTTTGTGATCAGTTCATTAACTGACTTAGCCATCGGAGGTGGACTCCCGAGCCTCACGGTTGGGCCACATCAGACGATTGTTTGCAGGTCATTCTCCCGTGATCTAAGGGTTGAGCAGATTTTGGACGCATCATTTGGCGCTGTCTGTGGGAAACGCTTCAGAAAGTCATGGTTACCGGTTCAACAGCAGCAGCTACGGCGGCACAACGAGAGCCTGACATTTGACTTCCACATGGGAACATTCCAGAAGATATCCCTGAAGGAAGTCGTGCTCGTGAAGTATGTGAGGATGAAGGATTGGGCGGTAATGAACGCTTGAACCCTCCAAATCCTCTCCAACAACAGTTAGATCAAATGCAACTCCAGTTTTTGGAGATGAACCAAACGCTTCGTATGTTGGTCAGACAGGTGGTGGCTCCCCATGCTTCTGATCATCAGGAGGCCCGAAGGCGTGCAGGAGAGGCAGAGACTCTCATACCACCGCCGCGAGGGCATTCCCCACAAGGAGATAGGCAACCGGTAGGAGGCCAAAATTATGGCCCAAATCTGCGAGGAGATTCTCGAGAGCGAGACAGGGGATGGAGAATTGGAGAACTACCCATAAGGAATGGTCAGCATGAATGGCCGCAATCAAGCCAAACTAGGTCAGTAACGACATTGGGTAGAGGAGTACGCACTCACTCGCCAACCTCAAAACATTCAGGTTAAAAAAGCTATCGGACCGGTGGGGGACGTTCGGTCCACATTGGTTAGGAGCTTGCAGATATCAATCAAAGGTTGGGATTGCTCTCCCGAGGGAAGATGGCCGACAACATCTATTCGATCATTACAAAAAACCCCTTTTGTCGAGGCAATAGCTGGATTTGTGTTTCCTCACAATTTCCAGCTCCCAACTTTCTCTTCGTTCAATGGTTCTGGAGATCCCATCGCCCATATCAGCTATTATCAGCAGATTATGGCTGTGGCTGGTAATTCTAACGAAATCCTTTGCAAGGTGTTCAGTTCATCTTTGACCGGAGCGCCACAGAACTTGTTTTCAAATCTTCCTTCGGGAAGAATTGTCAATTTCGAGGAATTGGCATGAAATTTATCGGTTGTTTCTAGAGCGGAATCCAGATCAAAAAGACAGAAGAGACTCTATTCACCATAAAGAAAGGGAAGAACGAGTCAATTCGGGAGTACCTGAAGCGATTCAACAAGGTTACTATGGAAATTGAGAATCTGGATGAACAAGTAGCTAAAACTGCTCTGTTCACTAGACTCACAAACTGGAGACTCTTGGAGTTATTACTTCAAGACATGCCAACCACTTATGCCGAACTGGTGCAAAGATGTCAAAAGCAAGCAGAGGTGACCGAGATTCTAGATGCACGTCAAGGAAATGAAGGCCTCCACCAAAGAACAGAAGGCTCCTGAAAAAAGGCAGAAGCCTAGGCAACCCAACCATGATCGAGCAAGAAAGGCACGATCGGCGGGGAGGAAACGTTCTCCTGATCAAAGCGAGTACACACCGTTGAATACTCGGTTAGACATTCTTAATATCATCAAAAGGAATGATATTTTGAAATGGCCACCGAAGGTTCTATCCAAACTTGGAGAGCATAACATGGAAAAGTATTTCCGTTTTCACAAAGACTACGTGCATTACACCAATGATTGTAGACACATGAAGGCCGACATTGAAAGATTGATCTCTCAGGGTCATCTCTTCAGTTTCATCAAAGGATGACAAGCGGAGCCAACAATTGCTATTGAGAAGAGGGACCGTTCAGAAAGTCGAGAACGATGGGTCGAGGTTCCCAAATCAAAGAAAGGAAAGGAGTTGGTTGATGCTAGCTGGTCTCCTATTCTAACTATATTTGGGGGACCCGAACCGGAGTCCCTCCGAAAGCTGAACGCTAAGTCTAAGTTCGTTGGAACAAGAGAGGCGCAGAAAAGGAAAAGGCCAAATGGTGAAAGTTCAATCACCTTCGATGATGAGGACGAAAGAGGAATTTGCACACCTCATGATGATGCCATAGTCATCAAGGTGGAAATTGGACGACAGGAGGTGCATAGTGTCACATCCTCCAAGCCGGTACCCTATGTGGCATACCCAGAGTGTGATCCACAGCCCGAAGATCAGGTATCGAGTAATCAACCTCCCACATAAACAATAACATAATCATGAACAATAATAATAAAAGTGCGGAAGATAAACCATAGATCCAAATAAGGAAAGAATGAATCATATATAAATCAGAGTACTAGATATAATCAGAGTGTCTAAAACAGATAAGTAAAGTGAGGCAAAATCCCACTCTAGAACCAGCGGGAAAGTAGTTCTAAAAGAGAATAAGCAAGACAGAATCTAATCCCAGTAGCAGGTACAATGGGTAACTAAATTGTTCTCAACTTATAGACAACATCCCTATAAGTATAGATCTCATAAACAGCACAAGGGCGCTTCCACTCAATGGTCGGACTAAGCATCGTACGGAGCATAACCACTCGCAGGATCTTCAGTGTAATTGTTGTAACCGCAATCACCTTCCCCGGAGATATGCCTCTTCTCCTTGCGCTTCTTCATAGGGGCCGTCATAATATTCAGAACCTGTAGAATAGTCTAACAAACATTGTACAATAAAGGAATGAGTTTCAAAGAAACTCAGTAAGGCAGTTAAATCCATAATAACATAAATGGCAGGATTTCAGAACAAACATAAATGCAATATGGTATGAGACAAGCAATGAATGAATGAATCTAACTCTATGTATGCTGGTCTCTATTGGCAGACATGCTTTAAGTCATAGCACCATACTTCTTTAGGAAGGTCTCAATCACTCGTCATCAGTTGGTAATGGGTCCGGCATCCCTCGGGACATTCCATGGCTGGGGGTATAGGTCACCACTCTCTCACATCACCATTGGTCTAAGTACCGGCGCATGTCAGGGTAAAGCCTAGCCAAATGCAAGTCTTCTACTTAGTTACATCAAGTCAGATCCAGATACGTCCATTCCTCGTCCCAGACGATCCTTTCCGGTATCCTTCACACTAGAGTCCTCATAGTCCCTGACTACGGACTCATCAACCCTATTGGTCATCCACATATGGTAAACAGGAAGCTCTCACGTCCTCTCACAGGTTGGTTACCGGTCTTAAGCGCCCGTGAGCCCAAGTCTATCCATATGCAACCCTACTAATAAATGGCCCCCACAATGTGACTCCTGTCCTCTCACGAGTTGGTTACCGGTCTTGAGTGCCCATGAATCCCCATTGCTACCACGGGTCGTTCGGTCTCAATACCCCTCCGATTAGGGTCTGACATAACAGGACATCCTAGCCAAACACTACTAGACAATCCTAGATATGTCATCCAACAGTTTAGGAAGGTGTCCAGAGGGCATCTCCGGAAACATCCCATAATATTCCCGTAGTAGTCCAAGGACAGAAGTGTCAAAAGGACACCTCTCCTTTCTAAACCATACTTAAGCATACTGTCACGTCCTCCCAGCCGGTACCCTATCTGGCATACCCGAGAGTGTGATCCACAGCCCGAAGATCAGGTATCGAGTGATCAACCTCCCACATAAACAATAACATAATCATGAACAATCATAATAAAAGTACGGAAGATAAACCATAGATCCAATAAAGAAAGAATTAATCATAATGAATCAGAATGATAAATATAATCAGAGTGTCAAACAGATAAGTAAAGTGAGGCAAAAATCCCACTCTACAACCAGCGGAAAAGTAGCTCTAAAAGAATAAACTAGACAAAATCTAATCCCAGTAGCAAGTACATTGGGTAACTAAATTGTTCTCCACTTTATAGACAACATCCTTATAAGTGTAAATCTCATAAATGGCACAAGGACGCTTCCACTCAATGGTCGGACTAAGCATCGTACGGAGCATAACCACTCGAGGGATCTTCAGTGTAATTGTGGTAACCGCAATCACCTTCCTCGGAGATATGCCTCTTCGCCTTGCGCTTCTTCATAGGGACCGTCATAGTACTCGGTACTGCAGGATAGTCTAACAAACATTGTACAATAAAGGAATGAGTTTCAAAGAAACTCGGTAAGGCGATTAAAATCCATAATAACATAAATGGCGGATTCCGAACAAACATAAATGCAATATGATATGAGACAAGCAATGAATGAATGAATCTAACTCTATGTATGCTGGTCTCTATTGGTAGACATGCTTTAAGTCATAGCACCGTACTTCATTAGGAAGGTCCGCTCACATCCTCAACCATTTAAGATATCTTGGATTCTCTCACGGATCATTTCACCGGTCTTGAGCAGCCGATTGGTAATGGGTCCTTCATCCCTCAGGACAAACCATGGCAGGGGTTAAGTCAACACACTCTCTCACAACCATTTGGTATAAGTACTGGCGCATGTCAGGGTAAAACCTAGCCAAATGCAAGTCTTCTACTTAGTTACATCAAGTCAGATCCAGATACGTCCATTCCTCGTCCCTGACGATCCTTTCCGGTATCCTTCACACTAGAGTCCTCATAGTCCCTGACTACGGACTCATCAACCCTATTGATTATCCACATATGGTAAACGGGAAGCTCTCATGTCCTCTCACGGGTTGGTTACAAGTCTTAAGCGCCCGTGACCCCAAGTCTAACCATATACAACCCTACCAATAAATGGCCCCCACAATGTGATTCCTGTCCTCTCACGGGTTGGTTACCGGTCTTGAGCGCCCATGAATCCCCATTGCTACCACGGGTCGTTCGGTCTCAATACCCCTCCGATTAGGGTTTGACATAACAGGACATCCTAGCCAAACACTACTAGACAATCCTAGATATGTCATCCAACAGTTTAGGAAGGTGTCCAGAGGGCATCTCCGGAAACATCCCATAATATTCCCGTAGTAGTCCAAGGACAGAAGTGTCAAAAGGACACCTCTCCTTTCCAAACCATACTTAAGCATACACATGCATCAATTCATATCATCACATATATGGTAACTTCATATATGGAAAGAAATCAATAACTACAATCAACTTGTATATAATTGGTAAGTAAATCATACATGAATCAATTTAAGCAATGCTACTGTAATCAAGGTTATGTAACAGTAGTATATCATTGTAAGAATCTAATTTAGGAAACATGTCAATGATATTCAAATATAGAAACTAGATTCATGCTATCTATGTAATTAAGGAAATAACCATCCTTACCTTTTATAACTCGCAAAGGAATCCTAAGAAATCAAGTAAGATCTTGGCACACTTGAGAAGAAGGTCCTAAACAAGTATATACAACATATTAGGAAAGATCCCTAACAGAAAAGATACCAAAACATCCAACACAGACCAATTCTGGAGTTGCTTGTACTCATTGGTCGAGTGGATTGGTCAATCTGGCCCATCGACCAATCAATCGACCAATGCAGAACGATAGCCTAAAAAAAACAGAGTTTTAAGATATGAAATCCGAATTTGGTGGTTCAAAAGGGTACTAATCAAGGGGTAAACTACATCAGTAGTATTCTAACATAGAGGGGACCTCAAAACACCAATCAAATCAAGACATCAAGATCCAAATTAGGAAACAAAAAGTTACCATAATTAGATCAACCATGGATCTTGATGAATTCGAAATAGAAATCAAAGACAAGAACAATAGGAAGATGGATCATTGCTTCAGTTAAAGGTATCATGAAAACATACTTAGATCTTCAAGGAAATAGGCTTAGAAGCATGAATCTAAATAAGGAAATAAAACCTACCATATATGTAACTACCATGCTTCATGAAGAACACATAGTATGGTAGAAGAGAACAATTAGAGATTGATAGATCATGGATCATGGAAAGAAAACACAGTAATTAACTACTAACATGATCAAAATAGAAGATCCAAGGAGATCATAATTCAAATAAGAAGTTTAACAAGATTAGATCATGGTTTGATCATGATTCCTTCAAAAGCTTGCAATGATCATGGTTAAGATCATTGTTCTAGCCTCAAATCCTTAGGATGATCATGAGAACATGTTCAGAGATGTTTGCAACAGAGAATGCAGCATCTCTTCTCTGTCTCAACTCAAAAGGGAAAGAAAAACAAAGATGGAGGAGAAGAAGAGAGAGTAGACATACCTTTTGATGCAAAAGGAAGAGTTTCGACGAAGATCCGTCAAGAAAACACCAAGGATGCAAGGGAGATGACTTGCAGAGGTCTTTGGTTCGTTCCAGAGAGTTTGGAGGCATCAAATACGAAGTAGACTCGAGATTGGACTTAAATAGAGCAAGAAAAACCTAATTGCCAAAGACAACACTCATTGGTCGAGTGGATTGGTCGACTGGGCCGACCAATGCTGACAGCAAGTCCAAAACAGGGAATTGAAGGCCCAGATCAAATCCAATCCTAAAGGGGTTTTGCACACAAGTCAAGTGACTTACCTAATAGGTAGAAATGCCTTCAAACCAAGATAGAGAGCACTCCAAGTCCATCAACTAATCTGATCTTCATCAAGATTCAGTTTCCATAAATAGAACTTCATCATCAACTTTCATGGATTCAAAGCCAGACACCAAGTCCTCCACTGGGATGGCCCAAAGCTGACTTCTTACTTTACTCCGGGTCATCGGACCTACAATTAACAAGGTTTCCGGGTCAAGGTTAGGGCTGGGTTTTACATTCTCCCCGCCTTAAAGAAATTTCGTCCTCGAAATTGAAAGCGTACCTGTGCTTCCAAAGAGGTAGGGAAACTTCTCCTTCATGTCTTCTTCCTTCTCCTAAGAAGCTTCTTCAGGGGTATGGTTCTTCCACCGAATCTTCACCAAAGGGATGGTGCGATTCCCCAGCTGCTTGTCCTTCCTATCCAAGATTTCGGCCGATTCTTCATCGTAGGTCAAATCAGCACTAAGTCCTTCAGGTGCTTGCTGCAAAATGTGTTCCGGATTCTCTATGTATTTTCGGAGCATCGAAATATGAAACACATTGTGAACACCAGCAAGAGGCGGAGGTAATGCTAATCGATACGCAACAGGTCCAACCTTTTCCAAAATCTCGAAAGGTCCAATGTAACGAGGGCTAAGCTTTCCCTTAACATTGAATCTCATCACACCCTTCATTGGTGAAACTTTGGAAAAACTTTCTCTCCAACTTGAAATTCCAAATCGGTCCTTCTCTTATCAACATAAGATTTCTGTCTTGGTAGGCGAGACTTAATCCTTTCTCTTATCATATCTACCATAGCACTCGTAGCTTCAATCATTTCAGGACCTAAGACTTTTCTTTCACTGTCTCGAGTCCAGTACAAAGGTGTCCTACAAGTACTGCCATACAAAGCCTTGAATGGAGCCATGCCTATTGTTGCTTGATAACTGTTGTTGTAGGCAAACTCAACCAAAGCTAGGTGTTCATCCCAATTACCACCCATATCCACCACACAAGATCTGAGCAAGTCTTCCAATGTCTGAATTGTCCGCTCGGATTGTCCATCGACCGTGGATGATGAGCTGTACTCAAGTTCAATTGGGTTCCCAAGGCCTTACGCAAACTATTCCAAAACCTTGAGGTGAACCTAGGATCACGATCCGAAACAATACTCAATGGCACACTATGCGAGGGGAACCACATTATCCACATAAAGCCTTGCTAGCTTATCCAGAGTATGAGTGATCTTCATAGGAATGAAGTGGGCTGATTTGGTCAACCTATCAACAATCACCCACACAGTGTCATTGCCTTTACTTGTCCGAGGCAAGCTAGTCACAAAGTCCATGGAGATATCCTCCCACTTCCAACTAGGAATAGGAAGAGGTCTGAAGTAATCCGGAGATGGAGGTTGTCGAACGGCTTTCACGCGTTGGCAAGTCTCACACTTGGCAACAAAATCATCAACATCCGCCTTCGACCAATCCACCAAAAATGTTCCTTCAAGTCCTTGTACATCTTGGTGCTTCCGGGTGTATAGTGAAGACTGACCGACCGGTGTGCTTCCTTCAATATTTCTTTCTTAACTTCTTCATTTGCGGGCACGCACGGTCTTCCTCTAAACAACAAAGCACCATCATGGATATACCAAAGTCGGGGTCCGACTCGAGGATTCGAAGAAATCTTCTCAACTTTGATCAAGAACTCTTGATCGGAACTCTGCAGAGCAACAATCTTATCTCTAAGACCAGATCTTGCCGTCATGGCGAAAGAATAAAATCAGAATTCTCGGGACGATTTCCAAATCAAAACTCTCAATAGAAGACCACAATGGTAAACTCAACGCATTCAAATCCAAAATCTTCTTCCGGTTCTTCCTACTAAGAGCATCAAGCAACAATGTTTGCTTTCCCAGGGTGATACCGAATATCACAATCATAATCGGAGACTAGTTCCAACCATCTCCTTTGTCTCATGTTCAACTTCTTTTGGGTAAAGAAGTATTTCAAACTCTTATGATCCGTGAAAATGGCAATCTTCTCACCGTAAAGGTAATGTCTCCAAATCTTCAAAGCAAAGACAACGGCGGCAAGTTCTAGATCGTGAGTGGGGTAATTCCGCTCATAATCCTTCAATTGCCGAGAAGCATAGGCTATGACCTTGCCATGTTGCATCAGTACACAACCCAAACCAATCTTTGACGCATCGGTATAAACTTGTCATACCACCGGAACTATCGGTATAGTCAAAACCAGGGCACTTGTCAATCTATCTTTCAACTCTTGGAAATTCTTCTCACAGAGCGTCGAGACCAAACAAACTTTTCTTCTTTCCTGGTCAACTTAGTCATAGGAGCAGCCAACCGAGAAAAGTTCTCAATAAACCTTCGGTAGTAACCCGCCAATCCAAGAAAACTTCTTATTTCCGTTCATCGACTTCGGTCTTTCCCAATCAGCCACAGCTTGGACCTTTTCAGGATCGACACGAATACCTTCGGCTGAAACTACATGACCAAGGAATACCACTCTCTTAAGCTAGAAATCACACTTGCTAAACTTAGCGAACAACTTCTTTTCTCGCAACCTTTGCAAAGTGAAACTTAGATGACTCGCATGCTCTTCTTCGCTCTTCGAATAGATCAAGATGTCATCAATGAAAACAATCACAAACTTATCAAGCACATCATGAAATACTCGGTTCATGAGGTCCATGAACACCGCAGGAGCATTGGTCAATCCGAAGGGCATGACTCTAAACTCTTAGTGACCATACCGTGTTCGGAAAGCTGTCTTGAAGATATCACTAGACTTCACTTTCAATTGGTGATATCCGGACCTTAAGTCAATCTTTGAGAACACAACTGCACCCTTCAACCGATCGAAGAGATCATCAATTCGGGCAGCGGATATCTATTCTTGATAGTCAACTTATTCAACTTACGGTAGTCGATGCACAAGCGCATACTACCGTCTTTCTTCTTGACGAACAAGACCGGAGCTCCCCAAGGTGACACACTAGGCTGTACGAAACCTCTATCAATGAGCTCATTCAACTGATTTTGCAACTCTTTCAACTCAGTAGGAGCCATCCTATACGGAGCTTTAGATACCGGAGCGGCACCGGGGACGAGATCAATAGAAAATTCGACATCCCTGTCCGAGGCACTCCGATAGAACATCGGGGAAGACATCAACAAAGTCGCAGACAACTCGACTTCATCGACTCTTTTCTCCACTATACGAGTTGCCTTCGACGAAGCATCATCCACTAGGGCATAGACTTGCATCAAGTCTGACACAGCACCTTCTTACAAACCCTTCTCTTTTCACCCCGAAATTCAAAGACCGGACTTCCACAAATATGGAACTGAATCTTCTTTGAGGAACAAAGGAACACAGCTTTGTGGGCTGTCAACCAATCAATTCCCAAAATAACATCGAAGTCCTTCATGTCAAGAATTACAAAATTGGCATCCAAGTTCTTCTCACCAATCAACACAGGACATTTAGATAACCCCTTATCTAGTTTCACAACAGACCAGTAGGTGTACTAATCAATAAACAACTAGACAACTTCTCGGGGATTAGGTTAGTCTTCTTGATGAATGCGAGATGACATGAACGAATGAGATGCACCCGTATCAAATAAGACAAATGCGAAATAGAAGCAACTAACAATGTA